>NW_014012968.1:0-22071 GCF_000611645.1 Monoraphidium neglectum
GTCCTGAAGTGCCTCCAAACACTCCCTGGCATCATCCCGACTCTGCTGCGATTGTTCTCATGCATTTCCAAGTCTCTATTTCACCTCTTTGGCCACCTAGTGCAGCCGCATGAAAGCAAGTGCTGATTTGATGTCGCGCAAAGTAGTGGTGCATGGAGAGGTTGACAAAAGCAGTGCTGTGCTTTTTATGCTGGCTGCCCTTGCAGCCAATGGACGATTATGATTATCAAAGATTGCGCTGAGGTCACACATGACTGAATTCAGGTCTCAAGTGCTGCGCCTGTGAGGCCAAGGTAGGGGTGGGTTCAGGGGTTTCGGCGGAGGTTGCACAGTTTCTCCACAAGGGCAAGCCTCCGCAGTTGAGGATGTTTGGAGCAGGAAGGGACAACGCCGCACCTATGGCACTCGGTATCTGCTGAAATTGCATTTCATATACATGAGGGTGAGCGGACGCCTCTTATGGCTTGTCGAGCACACCAGCGTTTTTGGGTGCTCGGAGCTGTCATGCCGGTGACCACTGGTGCCCAGAGAAACTACAAGATGCTCCCCTTCTCATTGATCACACATTTCCTACCACTTTCTGGACTTTGTACATGAAGGATCGACACAGCAGCGTTGCATCAGCACCACGCCGAGGTCCTCCCCGGCCTGAAGGGCACACGTGCCACGTATAAGGTGTGTAACACGTCCAAATAGTATGTTGTGCAGCCAGCCATTGCTTCAGCGTGGGAGCAGGGCTTGAGTGTGTCACCGCGATCAAGCGCACGACCATCCAGAGCGGTCTACCTCTGTACGTTGGTCGCAATTTGACACATAGAACGATCGAGGCTCAAACCACCTACCTTTGCTGCGCGGCGTGCAGGTTGGACTTGAGGCGCCAACCCGCCAAACATGCGTTTCCTTATCCTCGCCCTGGTGGGGGCTGGCAGCCTTCAATTTGCGGCTGCTGCACGTGAGTTCTATTAGAAACCAGCTTGCTTGCCGCTGCGATCGTTCCTGCCGGGGTGCGCACCCAGGGGTGCGGCTGTTCAGCAGTACAGCTGAACAGCAACATGCTGCATATCGTATCACGGGCCCTTGTGCGTTGCTCGACCTGTGTTGCGCTTGACCCCCTGATCGGCCTTCATTCTCGAATTCTGAACGGGTGAACAAACCATCAAAGGTCATAAGCCCGTCAAGGCCTGCGCCGTGCAGCTCAACGCGTGGGACCAGTGCGGCGGCAAGAGCGGCGCCCACTGCCCCGGCCCAAAGTGCGTCGCCAAGCAGTGGGACGCTCACTGCTGCCCGGTCGGCTTCTCTTGCGTTCGGAACGATGATTACTACTTCAACTGCCAGGGTCAGATGAACAACAACAACTGGAGCAACAACAATAACAACCAACAACAGCAGCAGCAGAACCAGAACCAGAACCAACAGCAGCAGCAGCAGCAGCAGCAGCAGCAGCAGAACCAGGCGCAGCAAGCCCCGATCGAGGTCGTCAAGCCCGGCCCCGCCATTCCCATGAAGCGCGCCACCAACGGTGCGCCATGCCACCAATCACTGCCCCCCTGCGCTCGTGGGCGCACCCCCGCCGCGCCGGCTTTGTGACGCGCGCACCTAGCAGCACCCCTCTCTGCTAGCGCCGTCCCCGGCAAACGCGCCTCCAAGCCTGCCTGGGCACACCCCTTTCTGAACCCCTGCAGGTGACCCCGCCTACTCCGACGTCCTCGGCCTGTCCTTCATGTTCTACGAGGCCCAGCGCAGCGGCAAGCTGCCAAAGACCAACCGCATCACCTGGCGCGGCGACTCGGGCGTCACCGACCGCGCGCCCGACGGCCGTGACGTCAGCGGCGGCTGGTACGATGCGGGGGACAACGTGAAGTTCAACCTGCCCATGGCCTGGACCACCGCGGTGCTCGCCTGGTCTGTCTACGAGTTCAAGGACGTGAGTCAGGGCGCCTGGGGGGGGGGGAGGGGGTTGACGTGACCTCTGGGGATGCTTGGTCCCGTGCTGTTTTGAGGCATGGGACGCGGGAACGCCCCAAGGGGAGCTGCGGCGTCGGGAGGAGATACAGCAACAGTGATGGGCCAAAATGTGTGGGCGGGGAAAGTCTGGGCTGCGCAGGACCCGAAGGGCGCGCCTTGCACAAAGAAGGGCCCCGGCCCAACCAGGGCGCAGGGGTGCACAGCGCAGGGGCACGCCCCGGGCCCATTGGCCAAGTGCTTCAGAGCAAAACGGCCGCATTGCTGAACCGCCGTCCTCTTTCGCTGCCTCCACCACAGAACTACATCGCGTCAAAGCAGTACACCACCGCCCTGGACAACATCAAGTGGGTCACCGATTACTTCATCAAGTGTGTGGGTGACGGCACCGAAATCGTGGGCCAGGTCGGCAACGGCAACCAGGACCACGGTGAGGGGCTGGCTGCTGGGGCAACATGTTTGATGTAACACCAATCTGCCAACTGGGGCAGGCCCTGCGGGGGCGGCGCTGGAGTATGGCGGGTGCGCATGTAGGCCGCTTCACAGCCGAGGGTGCCCAAATTTGTTGGCCTGGCCTGATTGTGACCTCGAGGATTTGCCAGCATACTTGCGGTGGGCGACCCCGCAGGCAGCACACGCTGCCGCGGGCAAGCACATGGAGGAGGACCCACCGCAAACGCTCTTGTGCGCACCCGTGTCAATCCCTGCTCCCCGCCTCGCCCTCCGTCCCCCCCCCCCAAGGTGTGTGGGGCCGCCCCGAGGACAAGACCCAGGCCAACCCCGTATACGTCCTCACCGCCGACAAGCCCGGCTCCGACGTCGTCGGCGCCATGGCCGCCGCCCTGGGCGCTGCCTCGGTCGTCTTCCAGGACACCAATCCCGCCTACTCTGCCCAGCTGCTCGCTGCCGCCCTCAAGGCCTACGCGTTCGCGACACAGCACGTCGGGCTGTACAACAACGCAATTCCCGATGCGGCCAACTTCTACCGGTCAAGCAACATGTACGATGACATGGCGTGGGCGGCCACCTGGCTGGCGGTCAGGACGGGCAACGCCGCGTACAAAACTGAGGCCAAGGCGCTCTACCAGAAGCACTGGGCCACCGAGGACGGCAAGGGCGTGTGGAACAACTTTGGTGGGTGGGGCTTGGGGCAGCAGTGGGGATCAGGGTGGGGATGGCAGCACGCTGGGCCGGGCGCGTGCAGCTGTCTTTGAAACACACGAGCAGGGGTTGAGATTTGGTCAATTGCAGCCGCCTGGCGCCCGGCTGCGCACACCTCGTGGATGCCGACAGTGCTTGCTCCCTTGCGCGACTGCTGACCTGCACTGCCGCCTCGAGCTCCCATCTTGCTGCAATAGCTGAACAGCATGCACGCTCCCTCGTAACCCTCAACTCGCCCCGCAGACTGGGACAGCAACTCCTGGGGCGTGGTCGTCTTCCTGTCCCGCTGGTTCCCGGAGGACACCTTCTACAAGACCCGCATGGCCGACTTCGTCAAGGACTGGACCCAGGGCGGCGCGTGGGTCAAGTTCACGCCCAAGGGCCTGGCGTTCAGCGGGGAGTGGGGCAGCCTGCGCCATGTCGGCAACGCGCTGTTCCTCATGGAGGCGTACGCCAACGGCGCCGCGGACGCCGCGCTCACCAGGAAGGTCGACTGCTTCGCGCACGGCCAGGTGCGGCCCGGGGGGTGCGCCGGGAGGGGGCGGGGGTGCAGGGGGCAACGGGCGGCGGCACTGGGCGCCACGGCGTCTACATGCACCGGCGGCCGTTGGGCGGCTTGGGACGGGCCTGCAACAGGATCTTTCCCACCTAAACCCTGCCAAATATCCCCGCGTGCTTTGCATCCCTGATCTTGCTACCTTTGCCCCCTCACGTGCAATCCTCGACAGATGAACTACATCCTTGGCGGCGTCACCGGCCACTCCTTTGTTGTGGGCTACGGCCCCAACCCCCCGCAGCAGCCCCACCACCGCGCGGCCAGCTGCCCGCCGCTGGGCCAGCAGTGCACCTGGGACTACTTCAACAGCCGCGCGCCCAACCCCCACACGCTGTACGGCGCGCTGGTGGGCGGGCCCAACGGTCAGGACGTGTACGATGACAACCGCAACAACTTCATCCAGAACGAGGTGGGTCTGCCCGGCATATGGGGGCCTGCGCTGCCGTTGGACTCTGCCGGTGCATTGGGCTGGCCTTCACGGCCGCAGAGCGTGCGTCTGTGAGCCGCTTTGCCCTGCGCAGAGCCGGCCGCTCACGCGTCTGCATCCCTTTTGCGGCCTCATGCTTGCAACCAGGTGGCAACCGACTACAACGGCGGCTTCACTGGCGCCCTGGCCGGCCTCATCAGCCCCGCCGTCAGCGCCAAGGAGTGCGGCGTCAAGTACCTGAGTGCCTAAGTGGCCAAGTGGCTAAGAACGCCCCGAGCATTCCCTGGCAGTACCGCCCCGCTCCGCCGTCTGTGGCGCGGCGCGCTTGCGGGCCTCTGAAATGAGTGGTAACAGCAGCAGCAAGGGCCGCAGGCGCACGCCCCGCACTCAACCTGAGTAGCGATTTATGTTCAGCCCATGTGGTCCCTCTTATTGCTCGTGTTTGTTTATGGGTGTGTGTGTGCCCGCGCACGGGTCACGTGACGGCAGCAGGCTGCCACCTGCACCAGTGGCGTTGTGCTTGCTGACAATGCGCACTAGCCATGACTGATGCAACGCCCGACCGACCTGCGACCCCCACATACCGGTGCACCACGCCATTGCGTGGGTTTTGTGTTATTAGACATGCGCTGTGCTGCGAAATGCACGGCGGGCACGTCGCGCTGAGGAAGCGCGGCGTGCCTGATATAGATTTATACACAACAACTTTTGATTAGCCACGCCAGCTGAACCCTTTTGATCTGAAGCTTCATGCCATGCTTGATTGCACCTATTGCTGGTATGGCGGTCAACTGCGCACGTGAGAGGGCGCAGCGACCAGCCGCCGCGTTGATCCTCGCACCCATTTAACCCACCCTTCACATCTTGCCTGCCAGAGGGCTGCGTGACAGCACATGCACAAGCTGTAACAAACAGCACCCCGAGCATCATTTCAGCCGCGGCTGTATGGAACAGCACGCATGTGAAATCCAGTTGGCAGCGACTGACGGCGGCAGGAAGGTCGCCGCTGTGGTCACACCGGTCTGCGCAGTGCTGATGTTTGCGCAGGCCACTCGGCAAACGCGCCAGCGGCACAAATCCATAGTGATGCAGGTGCGAGAGTGAAGCACAAGCACAAACAACAGCTTTTTACACCTTAAATATCGTATGTAGGCTGCGATCGCCTGGCATGCAGCAGACGGTGCAACCGCCGCCCTGAGACATGCCGTACTTGACGGTATCCCAACAACTGGACCTTCCGACCGCGCACCTGCCGTCCACATTTGTACTGTAACCCCAACTTGGTACAGAGAGATGTATAAGTCGGGATCAAAGGCATCTTCTGCGCCAGGGATCTCAGGGACCTCATTTGTGGCATCATGCCTTTTCGTCGCGCCGCTGCTTTCAGTCATGTGTGCGGGCTATGTCGCCATTGTACAGCGTTACCCAACCGTGCGCATGACCTCACAAACACAAATACATGTTGATATTTTGAGTTTTCAGCAATCGAGCGCGAACGATGAAGCCGTGAGTTGCGTGTCACCGTGAACTGGATCAGAATGGCAGCGTGGGAGCTGGCTTCCAACGGATTGGGAGTACCGACAGATGAATGTGGCATCCTAACGTGAGCACCGCGCCTGCCGAGGCGCGACGCGAGTTACTTTAGGGTCGGAGCGCGGCAGCGCGCACACGTCTCGCCGCATGCTGTGCGCCCCAAGCCCCATCCTCCGCCCCCGACCCGCAAATTGATCCGCCGCTCGCGCACCTCCGCCAACACGCCCTGTTGCAGCCAGCTGTATCTGAACAGCAGCGCGCACGCGCAGGAGGCCGCGTGCTCTGCTCTGCTGCAGCTGCCGCAGCCCGCCGCTGAGCGCTTCCTCATACAGGTGTGAGGCAAACCAACGAGGCACAGAGGATGAGGGAGGGGGGGTGAAAGTGCGAAAAGTTCAAGAGCACGGAGCGCACCGCCGCTCGCCCCTCAGTGCGTCAGCGAAGGCCCAGCGCAGGCTGCGCCTCGGACGAGGTCCATCTCTGGGCCCGCAACCGCCCAGCCGTGCGCCTTTGAGGGCCCTGGCGCCAGCAGCCTGCGGGGCTGACCCGCACCCGGGCGCGGCCCCATCGCCGTCAGGCGACCAGGCTGCCTCGCCCCTGGCCCCAGATCGCCGCGAGAACGCGCGCCGCCGCTCATCACCGCACCTCCCCCACCGCCCCTGCTCTGCCAGGTTGTGTACCTGGCAGTAGCGCGCCCCTCCACCTGCCTGGAGCGCGCCGTGGTGGAGCTCTGCCGGACGTCGCTGGGACTCGCGCTGAAGGTGCGTCTGCATATCGTCAGTCTGTGGGGCAGAAGAATTGCCATGGGGCAAAAGCGCAGCGAAGAAATGCCGTTGGGCAAGTGAATGCTGGGAGCGAATAGTGTTGTGGGGCAGTGGCGCTTTGTTAGCAGGTCCGCAAGTCAGGCCAACCCCCGCGTCAACAGCAGCAGCGGCGGGGACAGCGCGTTTTGGTTGTTGTGAGCTTGCGTTCGGCTGGAAGTGGGAGCAGCCGGTTTCGTTTGCCTAAGAGGAGCTTGCCCTGGCCACAATGAAGACATCAGAGAGCGGGTGCTGCGCCTGTCAGCCTTGACAGCAGCAACGCCCCACTAAGCTCTCATGGTCGCCACAAGGAACACGCCGCGCCCGCGGCCCAACTGCACCCCCAACGCGCGCGCGTGCGTCGCCCCTGGTCGCCTTGGCCTGCAGGTGGCGTGGCTGCTGCTGGCGCTGCACCTGGACCAGCCCAGCAACCGCCACCTGGCGTTGTTCAGGGAGAAAGTGGAGTGCGCGGCGCTGGACGGCAGATGGGTGGGCGGGAAGCGCGGCGGGGCGCGGGGCGAGGGGTGGGGAGCTACCCGGGTGCTCCAGCCAACGTGGCCCTGTGTGGATGAGGGGCCCTGTGTATGAGAGGCTGCAGCTGGGGCCGCGTGGCGGGTGCTCACGTGCGGGCAGCACACGGACGGCGCAAAAGCCAGCAAGCGCGGTGTCAGGGATGGCAGGGGTGCTCGGGCGCCTCGGCGGCCGCAGAAGGGTGCAGGGCGGAGGCGTGGCGCCGCCGGGTGCGTTGGGCCACAATGAGCCCTCCCTGACCCGCCCTGTGCGCCCGCAGCCCCTGCCGATATGGGACCTGACGCGACACCTGCTGGCGCCGGGCGCCGAGCTCAGCGCAGCGGCGGCGGCGGCGTCATCCTCCCTGGGGGATTCCTTTGTGGCGGTGCCGCCCAGCAGCATCGGAGCCAGGCTCGGCTCGTCGGGCGGCATCGGGCGCTTCCGCGCGTCGTTCGAGGGCCGCAGGGGCGGCGGCGGCAGCGCCGGCGGCGCGAGCTTGAGCGACGGGCAGCAGCACCACCAGCAGCAGCAGCACCCGCAGCAGAAGCAGCGTCATCATGCACCAGGGGTCACGCAACCGCTGCTTGAGAGCGAGCGCCGCGCTGTCGTGGGGCGCAGAGGTGAGGGGAGGGAGGAGAGCGAGGGCGAGGATCTGGCCCCGCGCGATCTGGAGCCGCTGGAGGAGTTTGAACGCCGGCTGGGACAGCTGCATGACGACCTGGGCGACGGGGAGGGCGTCACCGCCCTCATGCGCGCGAGCCGGCAGGCCGAGGAGGCGGCCATCGCCCTTGACAGCTTCAGCGGCGGCGGGCGCACGCCGGCGCAGGCGCCGCCTCGGAGCGTGGGCGGCAGCGACGTCGGCGGCCGCGCAGCGGCCGCGGCGGCCGGGGCCCCGTGGTTGGTCGCTGACGAGGCGGAAGACACGCGGCTGCTGTCGCTGTCTGGGCTGCTGGCCGCGCAGCCGGCCGGAATGGAGGGGCGGCTGCGGCGCGACCTGTTTGGGGCGAGCATGGACTTTGTGGCGGCGCTGTGCGAGGCGTCGCGATGCCTGACGCGCTTCCAACAGGTGCGAGGCGCTGGGTCCTCGGTCGCAGCCCCTGTGTCCGGGCGTTTTGATTGGCTGCGCTGCCGGCGGTCTCGGGCGTGACAGCCTGCGGGGGACGGTTGCTCGGCGCGCTGCAGGGGCTGCGGCTGCACCCTGGAGCGCCTGGTCGGCCCGTGAAGCGCCGCACACAGATTTGCGAGGCCGTGCAAAACAAACGCGCAGGCGGAGCGGATGCCCGTCCTGCGCCGCTGCCTGCGCCGCATCAGCAACGAGGTGGAGGCGGCGGCGGCGCAGCAGGTGCCTGTCCTGCTGCCGATCGGCGGCGGCGGCGGCGGCCCGGCGGAGCGCGTGGTCCGGCTGTGCGCTGACGAGGCTGTCATCTTCAACAGCGCCGAAAAGGTGATATGAGCCTGTCCGGCGCCGCGAGAACGTGGGCGCAGCCGCGCGTGCCTCAGCCCGGGCTTTCGGGGCCCGGGGCTTCCTTGTGTGGTGGAGAAGAGCGGCTTGCGTCATGTGTTGGCGGCCGGCGGCCGCGATCGCGCCTCTTGCGCGCGCCTGCGGTATGAAGCAGCACATTCACAAGTACCCTTCTCATCGGGTGATTGCATCCAGGTGCCATTCTTGCTCACCGTGGAGGTGATTGCGGAGGACGGCGCGCCTGGGGACGGCGGGGCCGCGCTTTCGCCACTGGCGCGGCAGCGCTCCAGCCAGCACGAGCAAGGGGCCTCCCTGGAGCTGCCTCAACACCTTAGTCAGCAGCAGCAGCAGCAGCAGCAGCAGCAGCAGCAGCAGCAGCAGCAGCAGCAGCAGCAGCAGCAGCAGCAGCAGCAGCAGGATCCCGAAGCGGCGCAGGGCCGTGAGGGCACCGGCCAGCAGCAGCGGGGGCCGGCGCGCGGGGCGGCGCCAACGCCGTTTCCAGCCCTTGAGGGAATGAGGACCCCCTCTCCTGCACCCTCTCCCACCTCTCCAGCCCGCGCCCCTGCTGCGGATGGTCACGCGGCGCCTGGGCCGGCCGGGCCTGACAAACGCGCCGCGGTAGCTGCTCGCACCAGCAGTGGGGATGCACACCGGTCGCCGCAGCCGCAGCCGCAGCTGCAGCTGCAGCCGCTGCTGCCCGCTTCAGCGTCCACCATGGGCCCGCTCAAGCTTTCGCCATCTCAAGGCGGTGGCGCGCACGTCCCCACCGCCTTGGAGCTGCAGATGCAGGAAGCTGCCGAGCGGCTGCGCGGCGGGGGGCGTCTGGTCAAGGTGCAGCTGCACGTCTTGGAGGACCCGATGTTGGCTGCTGCAGCAGCTGCCGCGCAGCTGGCCCTCAGCTCGAGCTGGCATGGGGACGGCGGCGGCGGCCTTGCCCTCGCAGGTTCCGGGCAGCTGCCGCAGGGCGGCAGCTGCAGCTGGCATGCAAGCAGCGGCGGCGGCGGCAGCCTCGACGCGGCCGGCGGCGGCGCCTGGCTCCACGGGCGCCTGCCATTCGCCCGCAAGGGCAGCGGGGGCGCGGCAGCGCAGCAGGCACCGCGGCTGCTAGAGCTGCGCCTCGACGTCTGCGCGGGCGCGGGCGTGCCGCTGGGCGTCACGCCCGCGCCGCGGCGCGGGCGGCGGCGGATGCCGTCCTTGGAGGCGATCGACATGCTTGCAGGCAGGACGATGGCGGGCAGCATGGCGGCGGTGGCGGACATAGGGCCGCCGCTGCTGGTGCCGACCGGCGGGAGTGGCGCCACCAGCGTGAGCGGCAGTGGCGCCGCGTCGCCCAGGGGGGAGGTGGGCGGCGCGGCGGGGGCGGCGGCGGCAGAGGAGCACGAGCAGGAGCGCGAGCGGGTGGGCGAGACAGGGTCTGGCCCTGCGAAGCGAGCCGACCCGCACCTGGCAGTTATTCAGCAGCAGCAAGAGCGGCTGTCGACCGAGCAGCAGCCCGCAAATGGGGTGGCCGACCAGCCAGCAGCTGCGGGTACTGCCGCAGAGGAGCGGCTGGCCACTGGCCGGTCACTCCTGGGTTGGCTGCTCGGGCGCGACGCGTTGGTGGACCCGCAGCAGGAGCAGCAGCAGCGGCGGCGGCGGCGGCGGCCAGGGCCGGACAGTCACCACCAGCACCAGCAGCAGCACCAGCAGCAGCAGCAGTCGCCATGCGCTCAGGACGACGCGGCGGCGGCGCAGGACCGGGTGCGCCAAGCGGAGGCCGCCGCGGCCGCCGTGTACGGCGAGCGCTGGGCACACAAGGTCCGCCGCCTGCGCCGCGCGGCCGGCGCGCGCGCGGAGCAGCCGGGGTGGGCGGTGCGGGCGGTGATCGTGAAGAGCGGGGACGACTGCCGCCAGGAGGCGCTGGCGCTGCAGCTCATACGCGAGTTCGGCGCGATCTGGGCCGGTGAGCGGCACCGTTGACCTCGCTTGACTGGGGGGAGGGCGGACGTTGGACCAAGGGCGGTGCACAGTTTTCAGCTGGAGTGGCTGAGCCGGCACCGCCAGACCCGGTGACTGCAGGCAGTGCAACCGTTCAAAAACGATGGTGGCAGCGCCGGCTTTCGCGCACATACCTTACCCCACTCACATCGACCCACCCGTCCTCTCGGCCGCGCCCTCGGCTGCACGCAGAGTCCGGCCTGCCGCTGTGGGTACGGCCGTTTGAGGTGGTGGTGACGTCAGACGACACCGCCCTGATAGAGCTCATCCCTGACGCCCTCAGCGTGCACACGGTCAAGGCCAGGGCGGGTGCGCGGGCAGAGCGCGACCAGGGCCGCGGCGGGGCGCGGCAGGGTGTGCGACAGCATTTGTAGCGACAGCGGATGCATTGCATGCACTGTATGAAGTCTTAGCCGTGGGCGCTGCTGTTGGTTGCAATTTTGTGCCTGTCCAACTGCCCGTGGCTGCTTGGCTGGTGCCTTTGAAGGACCGCGTTGTTGTGAGACGGCCCTAATTGGGGCAAACTCTCGTAGGTCACCCGACTTGCGTCACCCCCTCCGACTGCCAGGCAGCAGCCTGTCAGAGTACTTCTTCCGCCGCTACCCGGCCGGCAGCGCCGCCTGCGCCGCCGCGCAGCGGCGGTTCACAGAGTCCCTCGCGGCCTACAGCCTCATCACATACCTGCTGCAGGCACGAATGATTGCGTGACGCAATCCGGTGCAGTGGGTTCGTTTCTCACCCATGTGGGGGTTGTATCACCCGTGGCTGGTTCAGACGCCCGCCGCAACCCACTCCCCTCAACTGACAGCGCGGTCTTGCCCAGCCCGCCATCCGCCGCCCAGCCTCAACCGACGCCTTGCACCACGGCGGGGGCGTTGCCGCGTCATCAATCCCTGCTTTTCACGCTGCGAATTTGAATTCAAACCGTCCGGCCCCAGGTCAAGGACCGCCACAACGGCAACATCATGCTGGACGACCAGGGCCGCGTCATCCACATCGACTTTGGCTTCATGCTCACCAACGCGCCGGGGCGCCTGCCGGGCGGCGTCGGGTTCGAGAACGCGCCCATGAAGGTGGGGATGGGCCGTCTGCGCTTGCGCAGGCGGCGGCGTCTGCAGCCGCCTTCGGCCGGCTGTGGTCAGCAGCAGATTCTGAGTGCGCCTTCCGATTGCTCCTGGACTACAATATCCCTCTGGTGCCCCCTAGTGCTGCATTGTCCCAATGTTATGTGTTCCTGTGCACATATACCTGGCTTTGCGGTACCTGAGGCGTGTGTGTACTCATCTCCGCCTGGTTTGTCCTCATCCGCACACTCAGCTGACGCGCGAGGTGCTGGAGGTCATTGGCAGCGACAGCAACGGGGCCCCCTCTGAAATGTTTGACTACTTCAAGGTTTGCGCCAGGGGCGCGCGTGAGATGCCATGACATTGCAAATGCAGAGGCTGTCAGCAATCCTTCCGTCGTCCCCTCACAACGGTGGCTGCTGGCTGAGCAGGTGCCCTGGTGCTGGCTTGCTGGACATGTTTGGCTTATCTCGTCTCTGCTGACGTATCCATCTTAGTGGAGGTCCCCTGTTATTAGCCGGCCGCCCCCTCCCAAACCCCAACCAAATCAGGTCCTGTGCATACAGGGCTTTCTGGCGGCGCGCAAGCAGCGCGACAGGATCGTAACACCCGTGCAGGTGCGCCGCCGCGCGGCTCCGACCCCTGCCGCATCGACGTGCGACCGTGCTTCCGGGCACCCAGCCGCATCCCAGGGGTCATGCCCCAGCCTGAATCCAAGGGGCCGGTTTGAGCGATGTCCCGGCCTGGAAGCTGGGGCCCCTCGCTGCTGAGGCAGCGCCCTTTACAGAGTCCTGTGGTGCCCCACACCGCGTGTGCTCGCCTCATCAGCATGACCGCACGACGTGTCTGCCCGCCTGAAGCTCCTTGCATAAGGCGTTGGTAGGGTTCTACACGATCAACTGAGTCTGCAAGCAACCATTGCAACCATTCACCGCGCTCTGCGCATTGGCGTTCCTCGCCCGCAGGTCATGGCGCGCAGCGGCTTCCCCTGCTTCCAGGGCGGCGGCGACCGCGCCGTGCGCGCGCTGGCGGCGCGCTTCGCCCCGGCGTTGAGTGAGGGGGAGGTGGTGCAGCACGTGCTCGGGCTCATAGGTGTGTGGGGTCCCGCTTGGGGGGTTGGGACGGGCGGACGGGGTTTTGCGGGTGTGCGGAAGCTGCTTGACGTACTGGCGTTGTTGGTTTGGGGAGTTTTGTTGACTTGCACCTGTAAGGCTAGGCGATCCGGCGGCAGCAATGGAGCTGGCGCCCTCCGGAAAACCAGGTCTTCTCTCAAGGCACTCTCTCGCGGCGTGTGTCGGTTGCTGCCGTCCTGCTGGCGCATGTGCGGCCGCCACGTGACATCCTTGTGTGTACCCGTTTGCTGCAAACAACCCCTTCCCACATCTACCCCTTTGGTGTGCTGGCATCCCGCAACCCATGCTGCGCCTGGGCTGTCCATACCGCAGGCGACAGCTTGGACTCCTGGAGCACTCGGCAGTACGATTACTACCAGAGGGTGCTGAACGGCATCCTGTAGTGCTCTGTGAGAGCTTGCTGAGGGGCAGTGTGTAGTCTATGAGTGACAGGCAGGGGTGTGCCAGAGCAGACGAGTGACGTTGATTGGCATCATCCCTTACAACCATTAGCCTGGCTGCGGCAGGGGCGGCGAGAGAGGCTCGAGGGCGCCGCCCCGCGAGTTGCGGCATGTGCTTTACACTTTCAATATCGTGCGAGGCGTTGCCAGCACTGTGCCAACCTCGTGTACCCTGTGATTGACGGCACGGCGTTGCCTCTTGTTCTTGACAACAAATTGTAATTTTCTTGGAACATGCACCTGTGCCGCCAGCGCTGCAGGCCCACGTGAGTGACCAACGAACGATCAGCCAACCACCGGCGACACCTCGCTCGACACCGTCAGTTGCCCACGCCCCGACCACACACCCCAACACGCCGGCCGCAGCAGAGTGGGACAGAATGCAACTCAAGACCAAGGGCGTCTTTTGCATGACATCGGCGCTAGTAACCCGCCAAACCGCGAAAGGTGTGTTGATTTCAACGCGGCGCGGCAGCTGTCGAGCTGCGTGCTTGTGACGTATGCGACCTCACGTTCGTCGACTAAGCGTTCGACATCAAGCTGGCAGTTGTGTTGCTGCGTAGCGTGTGTCGGCTGCCTTGCCCGTGCTTGTCACACTCTAGTGATCCACGCTCATTAGTGGCATTCCGAGCGACTCTCGTCCCTCCTAAGGGCTTCATGACCACGACCCCCAGACTACATCCCATTCTCAGACTGCAGAGCCGCACTGTGTGCCACCTTGCCAACGGCGGTCCCCCGCACCCGCCTGATTGCCCGCACCCGGCCAACCGGAGACGGCCCCCGCCCGCCCCACCCCAGCGGCCCACGCTACGCACAGCCAATGTCGCCCGACCAGCCAGCACCCGCCGCATTCGGCGAAGCGCGGCCTGCGGGCGCGGCGATGTGGGTGCCATGCTTCATATTCGCACACCTGTTTGCGGCCTTCTGGATCTGCCGCGCACTGGCCAAGCTAGCGCCAGAGCGCTGTCGCAGGCTGACGGCGGCGCTGCCTTTCTGCCGAGGTGAGGGGCCCCGGCGACGAGGGCCCCGCCCCGGCGACGCCGGCGGGCCCGGCTGCCCAGCAGGCAGCGGCCGCAAGGTGGTCCCTTGGTCACTACAGGGCTCATCGGGTCATCACTTTCGGCCCGACAGGCGCTCACACTCTGGGCTCTACGGGCGGTGAGGCCCGCCTTGTCATGACCTACTTTGTCTCCTCGGCTCCGCTTCGCAGGCGCGCGCAGTGAGGCTGAGCCCGCGGTGCGCGCGGCGGGCGACCTGGAGGCGCCAGGGGCTGCACGGCCGGGCGCCGCGGCGCCGCTGCTGTTGGAATGGGAGGGCGTCGGGTGCGCTTACAGCACACCTGCCGGCATCAGGGCGGTGCTTCAGGTGCGGCACCCACTGCACCAATAACACAGCTGTGTGTGTGAAAATCGCTCGCCCACATCAGCTGCAATAGTGATAGCTTGACTTCGCCGTGCGCTCTCTGCCTTTCGCCGCCTTCCCCACAGCAGCCCCGCTGCGCCGCCACCACCGCCTTCCATGCCCCGGCATCCCTAAGCTTGACGTCTGAATGCGCCTGCCCCACGCTGCCGGCACCGGACCGCAACCCTGTCAGGACGTCAGCGGCGCGGCCAGGCCCGGGGAGGTGCTGGCACTGATGGGCCCCAGCGGGGCCGGCAAGTCCACGCTGCTCGACATCCTCGCGGGCCGCAAGTCCGTCGGCCGCCTGGCGGGGCGAATCGCCGTCAACGGCGCCGCGCGCGCCGTCGGCGGCCGCGGCGCCGCTGCCGCCGCTTTCACGCCGCGCGTGTCCTATGTGCCGCAGGAGGACACCTTCCTTCCGACGATGACTGTCGGGGAGACGTGCGCGCTGCACGCCGTGCTGCTGCTGCCCCGGGGGACGCCGGCGCGTGTGGCGGGGGAGCGGGTGGAGGGGGTGCTGGCGGCGATGGGGTTGCTGCACGCGCGAGACACCCTGGTGGGGGCCCTGCACCCCCAGTGGTGCCTGCATGTTTGAGAGAACCAGGCTGATGCTTTGTTTAGAGGCAAACAGAGGGCGCCTGAGAGTGATGCGGAACAGCGCGATGGGCGGCAGTTGCCCGGGCAGACCCCACAGCAGACGCTGTTTGACATGATTTACTGACACAGCGTTGCAGGCGCTGCGTTGACCCAGTCTCAGCCCCGTTGACTTCCGGGCTTCCATTTCATCCCCAACTGCCGTTGCCGGCCGCAGGTAGGCGGCGTGCTGCCCGGCGGCCTCTGCCTGCGGGGCCTCAGCGGCGGAGAGCGCAAGCGCGTGTCCGTAGCGGTCGGCACCCTCGCCAACCCCAGCATCGTATTCCTGGACGGTGCGCACGCCGCTCGCCCCCTTCTCGTTCTATCTGGACGCCGTTTGCTTGTTTCCCGGCGCTGGCTGCCGCCATGCACTGCGCCTCGCTCTGGGTGCAGCCAACCGACCCGCCCCAGCTGCCGCCGCGCCCTGCTGTGAGTCGTTGCGCATCCAGCTTCATCATTGGAATGATTGTATCAATACGCGTGCAGGGCGAAAACGAATCTTGACGCTGCTAGGCCCCCACCCATCCCCCTCCCTCCCTCAGAGCCCACCAGCGGCCTGGACAGCTGCTCTGCGCTCAGCGTCACGGAGCACCTGCGGGGCCGCGCCCGTGCGAGCGGCCTCACGGTGGGAGGCCTCCCCCGCATCCGCCTGGCTGTGTGTTGCCCGTTTCACCTGCCTGCGTTGGCTCGGCTGGGCCACGCTTCGACTCTCCTGCATGAACTTGTAACATGCACGCGACCGCCGCCCCCGCGCCGCAGGTGATCGCCTCCATCCACCAGCCCCGCGCCGCCGTGTGGGCCTGCTTTGACGCGTGTTCGATCCTCTCCGGCGGCCTGCTGCTTTTTACGGGCCCGTGCGAGGACGTCGTGGCCTGGTTCGAGTCCATTGGGATGGGCCCCTGGCGGCCGGACGTGCATGGGACGTCGATAGACTGGGTGATGGATCTGGTGAATGTGGGGTTTTCAGGCAAGCAGCAGGTAAGCGAGAGGTGCATGCGTGATTGTGGGGTTTGGGGTTGAGGCCAGCGGGCTCAGGAGCCGCGCTTGTCCACCCTTTGCCACAACAGACGGGATGCAGCAGCCACGAGCGTGCCGGCATCGGTGGGCTTGTGAGAGGTAGTATTTTTGCCTCTGCGCCTCTTCTTGCTTGGGGCGCAGCAGGTCGGGAGCGTGGAGGCTTGCGCGCGTGCTTTGACCAATCGTCAACGTGTCACCAAGCTCTGCCGTCGAGCACTGATTCACTCACCGTCCCGCCTGCTTCGGCCTCCCCCGCCACCCCGCCACTCCGCCACCCCGGCCCCCCAGGCTGACACAGGTGGCACCATAGGCAGCCGCCCCGAGCTGGCAACGGCCGCAGCTGCTTTCGCAGAGTATTACTTATTGTGTCGCCCGCAGCTGCCGGCAGGGCGCAGCGCCGTAGGCGCCCCAGCCAAGGCCGCGGCCGCGGGCCAGGCCGCGCCCCGTCTGGACGACAGGCGCTCGCTCTCACTTGACTCGCGCTCGCGCGGGCACGGGGGCGTCGCCGTCGGCGTGGTGCGCGCAGGGTCTTGCACAGAGTCCAGCAGCTGGGACCTGGAGGTCTGCAGCGCCCCCTCCAGCAGCGAGGACGGCGGCGGCAGCAAGGGCGCGGCGGCTGCGCGTGCAATGGCTGCCTTGGGTGGCTGCCGCGGCGGCGGCGGTGGTGGCAAGGCGCAGCTCGGAGCCGGCTGGCGCGCGACTGTCAGGTGTGGGTCAAGGACGGATGATCCCATGCCGCTGCAACTGGCTTCGAGTCGCTGCATTGGTTGAGTTTTGTGGTGACGTGAGCGTCGGGGCACCCTGCCCGCCAAGGTCGTGCTGCCACCCTGCCCTGCTGCTGCGCAGCCAGTCGCCCCTCCCCTGATTACCCGCGTCCCCCCGCGTCGCACCTTTCACGCGTGCGTGTGCGCACCGACGGCCCTCTGCCTTCCCCAGGGCGCTGCAGTGGCGTGAGTTTCTGAGGATGGTGCGCAACCCTGCTGACGTGGCAGGTGGGTTATGCGCCGGCCGCCCTTGCTGCATGCACCACCCGCCTGCACCCACCCTTTCCCCACCACGCGTGCTCGCGCTGCGCGGCAGCTGCGCCGCCCAAGGCAGCAACGCAGCCCTGACTCCGTTTCGAGCTCAGTGCCTTCATTCATGTCCAGAAAGTTGCATTGCGCATTGGCATTCATGAATCATCATGGTCACTGCCACGCCTCAGCACTCCTGCTCGCCCGACCTGCTGCTCTTCAATGATGAAACCACACCCAGGCCGCATGCTGGTGTTCTGCTGGCTGGGCGTTCTCTGCGGCCTCGTGTTCTGGCGCGCCGGCGACGACGCGTTTGGCGCGGAGGGCGTGCGCAACCGCCTGAACGTCCTCTTCATCCAGGCGCAGCAGTACCTCCTGATGCCGTGGGTCACGCCTTCCCGAATCCCGCGCAGTGATGTAGTGCAGACACCAGCACCCTCGCGAGGCTGGTGTTCGCTTTCAGCGTGCGTGCCCTCCTGTCCTGCCGTTGACCCCCGCACCGTCTCGCTGCTCAGCCATGACCTATTCTCACACTGTTTGCCAACATCCCTTTCGGCCACGCCGCTCACCCTCGCGGCGGCGGTTTTCACAACACAACCCGTCCAAGCAGGTACGTTTACATGAGCCTCTACACGGCCGACAAGCGCCACTACACTGCTGACATCAGCGCCCGCCTGTACAGCCCCTCGCCCTACTACGCGGCCAAGTCGCTGGCCGTGCTGCCCTTTGTTGTAGCAAACGTGCTGGTGCGGCTTTTCAGACTTCGCTCGGCTCTTGGCTGCTGCTTGAACATCATGGTCGGACACACCGTTTTGCACTCATACACACCCCATCAAGGACATAGTATTGGGCATGTTTGAGCGCAACGCGCCTGGCAGGAAGCAGCTGCAGGTACAGGAAGCGACTGCAGCAGACAAAACACCCTGCAAACATTGGTGCATGGGCGTTGTGCGCCAGCCTGGACTGCTGTGCAATTCTCGCGCCTTCCCTTGTGCGCAGGTGTGTGCCCTGGTGAGCTACGGGATGGTAGGGCTGCGGCTGACGCCGCTGGGCGTCGCCGGCAACAGCGCCAGCAGCATCCTACTCTATCTGATAGGCCAACAGGTATGCATGTG
The DNA here is from genome assembly GCF_000611645.1 of Monoraphidium neglectum. Lineage (NCBI taxonomy): Eukaryota > Viridiplantae > Chlorophyta > Chlorophyceae > Sphaeropleales > Selenastraceae > Monoraphidium > Monoraphidium neglectum. The sequence goes on from NW_014012968.1 coordinate 18,202, forward strand.
TGTGTGTATGTGTATATGTGTGTTTGCGTGTGTGTGTGTGTGTTTGTGCAGGTGCATGCGTACGTAGGTATGCGGCAGGGTAGTCGCCACCGCTGCTTTGTCCAAGTCTCACAATCAACCAGCCTCTTACGCCAGCCCCTGGTAACAATCACAATCCTGGTCCTGATGCCCATCCCCCACCTCTCCTTGCTCCCCGCTCCTGCCCCTTGGGCTCCTGCCCAACCTCACCCTATGATACTCTCCTTCAACTTGCCCCTCAACCCCTGCTCCACAGGTGCACTCCATGGCGTCCATAGTGATGCCCAACGAAGACACCAGCTTCCTCGTCACCAGTGAGCCCCCACGTGTGGCTGCATGTCTCCATGGCTGTGCGCTTGCTCAGCTCGCGTCTGGTCTTATTGCATGTCTGCGGTTTGAGGGCGTATTTGTGGTAAAAGCAAGGAGGGCCAGTCCCCAGCGTGCCACAAGGTCCGCAGCACAGAGAACCTGCATGGGGCGCGTCCACGTTTGGCCCTGTCGCGACCTGTTCGTCGCCGCTGCGCATGCCGGACCCCACACGGGGCTGCGTGTGCGCAGCACATCGCTCGGCCCGCCCTGCCACCGGAGCCGACCACCGCTCCTATCACACCCCGCCCTCCGGCCGCCACGCGCAGTCCTGTGGAGCGCGCTGTGCATGTACTTCTCAAACTTCATCATCCGCTTCGATGACATGCGGATGGCCTGGCTGTCAAACCTGCGGTACATCTCGGCGGTCAACTTTGCGTACAGCGCCTACATCAAGGCCGAGTTCCAGGGAGCGACCCTCAGCTGCGCCGGCGGCCTGATGGGGGACGCTGAGCTGGCAGCCCTGCGGGGCATGCTGCCCGCCACCCCGCAGCTCGCGGGGCCCGCCGCGGCGCGCGTGCTGGAGCGGCCGGGCGGCGAGTGCATGATGCGCATGGACGCCATCCTGGGGTACTTTGGGGTGCTCGACACGCCAATGTGGGTGTACTTTGCTGCGCTGATCGCTTACCTCGGGGTCGTCCATCTGGGCACCTTCCTCGGACTGCTGCTGCTGGCCCGCAAGGAGCGGCGCTGACAGTGCGGCCGCTGCGGCGATACGGTGGTGGCGGCTGCACCATCGTCGGTGGCTGGCAGCGCCTATGACGATCGGCAGACCCGTTAGAGGGCTGACCGCCTGGCAGGCCGGCCACCCGCGATCGACGCAAGTCGTGCAGACTGTCAAAAGCCTGACCAGGCGCGCAAACCCAGAAACTCGCACCCCCACTCGCGCACGCGCACGCGCACACGCCTTGCGTAACGAACACCGTCTGCTGGATGCAGGCGGCTTGCCTGTGCACTGTCGTCAATGCACAGCGCGCTGATCAGATGTTCGTCGGGCGCTCACATCATCCAAATTTAGTTTGTGTGCAGGCTCGCTGGTTTCCCCCTGCATCAGACGCGCCAAGGAGCCACTTTTCATGGCGCCGGCCGCGGCAGAACCTCGGGCACTGACACATCAGCTACAGCAGCAGCCCCAGAGCGACGCTCTCTCGACAAGTATTGCTCTTGCGGCCTCATCTTTTGCGCACAGCTTCAGTTCCTTGCAACAACATTGGTGGGGCCGCGCAGCACCAACCACCATTGCACTGCTGTTTTGTGCACCACCCTCCAGCAGCCCTGAACCCTGACCGTGCTTCCTGGAGACCGCCCTCGCTCCTGGCGCAAACCCGCAGGCGCCTTGCCGATGGCTGGCTCGTGACGTTGGGGTCCTTGTCAAAGGGGGGGAGGGCGGCGGCGCCTTTTTTTAACTCGCTGCATACGTTGAGTCCCTTCCCTGCACACGCATACTCTTAGTCCATGCATAGTTGCAAACGCATTCACTACTTGCTTGGTCTCATATTGCGCGCAAGGCTAGAGCATGTGTGCCACCCCCAAGCAATGACGCAAGCCACTGCCGGGGGCGTTGGTTTTTGGCGCCTCGATGATGGCCAGGGACGACAACCATCCTGGCAGGGGGTCAGGACTCAGGTGCCCAGGCCCTGCGCCTGCAACGACGTGGCACTCGCATATACTGTGCTTTGTACTGCCCACTTGACTTGGAGCGACGCTCTTGTGTTGAATCCTTCAACCCCCACGCTTCATCTCGAGGACGCTGCACGCGCCGCCACAGCTGAGCCGGCCCTTATTCTTGGGCCTCGTGAAGCGTGCTAGACACCCCTGTTTTCAGCCCCTGCTGCTGGCACCCTTGTGGGTGAGGCGCCGAATACGCCCTGCTTTTGGCGCGTGCTCTTAACCCGCCGGCCGGATGCAGGTTGCTCGCATCAAGCCATAGCGCTGTCGCCCTTATCAGCTGTCTCGGTTTCGCAAATGTCGAGGGGACAATCTGCCGTATCACGGTTCCAGAAAAGAGCACACATGAGGTTGCGTTGAGGTAATGTGGCGCCATCCAGACTGACGGCTGATACAGGCAGTCCTCCACAGCCAGTGCCACTGGGACCGCTTGCTCACCTGACCCTACAGCAAGCTGCCTGACCACCAGCCACACGGTGGGCGAATCTGCCCTGTGATGCCCGGCCAGGCCCATGCATCACGGCTGGAGGGACGAAACCGCGGTGCGTTTCTGCGCGCAAACACACGGGTTCCCGGCGCTGGGCCACGTCTCCTCACTTCCACCCCAGCCCCTCCGCCCTAGCCCCTTGCCTTGAATCCTCCTGGGCCCCAGAACTATCTGTGAATTGGCCTGCATCCGCACTTGTTCTGTGCACCTCTTTGCCCACATTTCAATTGCCCGCCTAGGCCAGCCATTTGCAAGAAGAGAAGGGCGCTTCGCTTGAGCGACAGAGTGCGCACAGGAATTGTGCTGCTCCTCGCAGTGGGGTGCGCCGGCATCGCCATTCCTGAATCATGCTCAGGTGCATGCACACTCCCAACCAATGTCACGTTTTCTTTCCTGCCGTTCTGTCCTTACTGACTGAGGGGTGCGACACACAACCCAGGAAGTAGGCGTAGGGGGCCCACAACAGGCAGTGTCTGCTTGGCAGAGGCAGGAGGAAGGCCTCTTGGTGGGCCAGCCTTATTCCCAAGGTCGCAGTGTTTTGGGCGACGAACAGGTTCCGGGCTGCAGAGAAACAAAGCTTTTCACGACCATCACTGGGCCAGTACACGCCTGTGTTGACGGCTCACTCCAGTGCCCACATCCTGCCTCGGCTCGTCTAAACGCCCGTGGCTTCTTGTGAAATCTACACAGGGCCAGTCTGATTTACAATGCAAAGGACACGCGGCTGCTGCGGCGCATGGTCACGACTCCATCGGCGCCGCCCCGTCCCCGTCGCCGCCGCCGCCGCCCTCGCCCTCCGCCGCCGCCGCCGCTGCGCCGCCGTCGTCGGCCGCCGCCGCCGCGTCGTCCTGCGCGGCCATGGGCTCCTCGCCGCCGCCGCCGCCGCCCTCCTCGTCCTTGAGCAGCTGAGGGTGTTCACGAACGATACCAGGGAGGCGCATGAGCAGGTCACGCGGGCCACACCTTCTGATCCAACCCAGCAAAGTAGCGGATGCTCGCCAGTGCTCTGCGGTCGAAACGACAGCAGCCTCCCTGCCTTGCTGACTGCCTCCCGCCCACCCATGCACAAAACACACACACACACACACACACGCACACACACACGCACAGGCCCCCACCCCACGCATCCCCCCTCCACCTGGATGTATGGCTCCACGTCGTCGTCCTCCAGCACCACGAAGCTGCTGCCCTCCCCCACCAGCGCCACCGCGCAGTTGGCCTTGGTGAGCTCCCCCTCGTTCAGGCTGGCCGCCAGGGCGCGCAGGCCGTGGAGGATGAGCTCCTCGGGGGTGGCGGCCGGGAATGACTCGTAGTGCTTCTCGAGGTAGGTC
>NW_014012967.1:0-1861 GCF_000611645.1 Monoraphidium neglectum
CTACCAGACCATGCTGGACGAGGCTGTGGCCATCGTCATGGCCCCCACCGACAGCCGCAACAAGTGCGGCATCTTCCGCCTCACCACGCCCGGCGGCCTGCAGCTCGTCCAGAAGTGCCCGCTGCGCGGCTTCCACACGCACCCGCCGACGGCCACGGGGCAGGAGGTGTACGAGCTGTGCGGGCACGTGTACCTCAACCCGCGCACGAAACACGACGTGCTGGACCTGCGGTAGCCGCGCGCCGGCCGGTGGCCGCGCGCGGGGCGCGCTGACGGCGTTGCTGTAAACTCCGCCTTTATGTTTTCCCCCGTTGCTGCAGCTTTTCTTACACACCATCTGTGCCGCGTCCGCCTCGGCGCGCTGGAAACGCACACACCGACCACGTGTTTGGCCGCCCTGCAGCGGATTGTATGTCTGCGCAGGGGGCGTCCGGCTCACGCACACATCACTCAGTCAGCGCCTCGACACCCAGCCGTAAAGTCAGGCTTATTGTAAAAACGACACAAATTCACGCGAGCAAACCCTAGGTGTCCGGCGCTCTCATGCTGTCCGCGTGCACATGTCAAACCAAGACTCATCAACGAGCACTGCCTCAGCCGCCTTGTGATTGCCCTCGGTGGTTTGCAGCCTGGGCCAAGACTTGGGCGCGTCAAGGCAGGGAGTGGCGCGCAAGGGGACCAGCTGTGGAGTCTCTGAAGCCGAAACCAGCAAACTGTCGCGGGGGTGGCGTCAGTTTTAGTCCCGCGGTCCGGCCTCACACTCGCGCACCCCATGTGTGCTGCGCTCCCAACCCCGCGAGCCCCCACCAACCTTCTGCCCCCTTTCAACACCACACAAGCGTGCAACTCAACATGCAGGCCCCCTCCATCCAACAAAGCCCCCTGCTGCCCACCTTTCATGGCATGTGCTGCGCCTGCTCACTCATGCTCTGCGACTGCATTCGGTGCTTCCCTGCCGTGCCCCGTTGACTGGTCCCGCTTCTCGGCTCGTAAGCACCAGGTAGAGTGCACGTGTCCAACAGCATGTGGGGGCATCTGCGCAGCGCGGCATGCTCGCATGCCGCCAAAATATCAAAGCTGTTGAAATCTGTCTGGTAGTGAGCCTGCTGGGCAACTGCAAAAGCCTTCGCTCATTCGCATGCCGTCACGGCGCTGCATCACATAGTCATCACGCAGCACGGCTCCCATTCGGTTTGCCCGCACTCACGCACAGGAACGCGCGAGCCATTACCAAAGTGGTGCAGCGGCGATCAGACCTCGTTGGGCACGTACATGGCTCGACGAAGGACGAAGTTGTGATGGAGTCAGACAGAAGCAACCATTACTCGGATTCTATCTGGGATGGGGAGGAGGACGAGGCTTTCGCAGACTGGCCGGGCGCCCACGACTTTGGCAGCCTGATATCCCAGGCCGCTGCGCACGTTGCGAATATCCATTACAGCCACTCAGATTACCAGAACCACATGGCGCTCGGGCCGACAGCATCTGGTGACGGCGCAACATCAGCGTCAACGGCGGGCGCCGCGCGCCAGCATCGCCTCAGTCAGGCGCCGCAGGCTTTGGATTACCAGGTAGATCTGCAAAACAGCGACCTGCAAACACACACAACACGGCCCTGGGCGGAACGTCGTCCGCTGAATGCCTGCCCGCCACGGTGCTAGGCGACTTGCTGGTCTCCCCGCCCGAGGCGGCGACGCGCCGTGGCGGCAGCGGCGCAAGCATCACCAGCAGCAGCATTGGTAGCAGCAGCAGCATCATCCTGCATGCCTCGTGCGACATGCTGCTGTATGTCTCCTCCCCCCTCTTTCAGTCGGTTGCTGCCTACTCGCCTGCCGCTGCCGCCACGCGCCCACTCCCTGGC
>NW_014012967.1:2860-23066 GCF_000611645.1 Monoraphidium neglectum
ACCCTCACCCGACACCCATGCTACGCAACCCCCCAGGCGCTGGCCAAGTGGGTGGAGCAGCTGCTACCTTTCCTGGGGCTGCTGGCGCTGCTGTTTGTGTATCAGTTCTTCACAGGTGGGCTGAGGGTGCCCCAGGGGCATCAGCAGAGCAGCACAGCAAGGGGTAGGGACGGAGGGCGGCGGACCCCCGGCACCACGGTATCAAAGGAGTGAGCATCTGCAGCAGCACAGCAATTTTTTGTGTCGAAGAACACAAGCAGGATGCTGTCCTTTGTGCGAACAAGCGAGTAAGGGAACAGCAGACGCCCCAGCAACCCCGCTCATCCCGCGGTGCGTGGTGGTGCCCGGCGCCGCAGCGGCGGGCCTGTACGCTGCAACCCCTTCAGCCTAAATCAGGGCGCGTGCCACCTCTCAATCCGCAGGCCTGTTCCTGTGCGCCTGGCTGACCTGCAGCGTCCACAAAGCCAATGATGTGCTGCGAAAAATTGTCGCCCAGACCACCTGCGAGCCGTGCGAACTGGCGGCCGCCGTCATCTTCGTGGCCACAAACGTGGCGCTGACGCTGTGGCTGGCCGGCCCGCAGCAGCTGCGGGCGCTGCTGCTGCTCGCACCCCCGCCGCCAGCTGGCGGCGGCTCCGGCGAGGGCGCCGCCGGGTCGGTCTGGGCGGTCGTTTTTGGCGTGGCCATAACGGACTCCCTTGTGCGCTGCTGCGGCATGTGAGTGGTCCACGTGGGTGCGCCGGCGCGGCGCCGTTTTGGGGCCGGTCTTGCGTGGGCGACTGTAGCTGTCACATGCATGGGCACCCGCAGCTGCGCCGCTCGACCACAAGGGTTACGGTGCCAGGCCACTCGGCTTGAGGGATGGTCAGAGGATGTACCTTGTGCACTCGTCAAATCCTGATCTTCACTCCGCACAACACTCACTCATCCCTTAACAGAATTTTGTCTTGTGTCTCCTATCTGCGCATTTCTGACCCCACCCACGATTTACATCTTGCCCACTCTGATCTTATACAGCATTCCGAAGCTCATTATCGCAGCCATCACCATGCGGCCGCAAATCGGCTGCGGCGGCGGCGACAGCGCGATCGCCCGCCGCCTCAGCAGCGCGAGCAGTTGGAGCAGCAGCAGCAGCGCCGGCAGCAGCAGCAGCAGCAGCAGCGGCGGCGAGTGGGCCGGTGACGTGCCAATTGACGCGTGTCGCTGCAGCGGGGGGCCGCGCGGCCTTTCGCCTCAGCGCAGTCTCGACCTCGGCAGCACAACCAGCGAGCCGTCGCACGAGATGGCGGAATGGAGTCAGCGCCGGCCAGCCAGCGCGGGCGGGGTCGCACGCGCCGCCGCCCCAGCCGCCGCGCCCCCGCGTGCAGCCCCCTCGCATGCTGCGCCCGCGCGGGCGGGGGCGCCGCCGGAGCACGCGCAGGTGCATTCCGCGCAGGCGCAGGTGCGCGCCAGGCGGCGCGCGCGGCTGCTAGCCCTCTACGACTTGGTCCAGGTGCGCTGCCGGGGAGCGGCGGCCTCAGACCCGCGCCCAGCTGCACCTGCGGTTGTAGCCATGGCCGCTGGGTCTACGGGGGGCACCGCTGCTATGCAGCAGGCGCCGCCTTGTCGAGCCGGCGCCGCTCTCCCGCGTTGCATCATGCTGTGTCTGCCGTTGCAACGCTCTGCATGAAAGCGGATGGAAGGCGTGGCTCCCATGTGCGGCAGCGCCGCACCGTCGCTGCCCATACATCCCATGAGCCTGGATGGCTCCAGGAGCGGGCGACCGCGGGATCTTGTAACAATCCTAATCCCATACACTCCGCACGTACCCACAAGAAGCGGTCTCCCATCCCAACAAGGCCTGTACAATTCACCCCGCCTCTTGCCCGCTGCCCCCCCCCTCTCCTCGGCGCCAGGCCGGCTACCGGACGCTGCTGCCGCTGCCCGCATGGCACGCGTACCTCGCCCGCGCCACTCCCAACCCGGCGCTGTCTGCGCTGCTGGCGGCCGCCTACCTGGCGTTCAAGGCGCACGCCCTGTTCCGCCGCGGCCAGCTGCTGCTGCTCGCGACGCGGCTCGTGCTGCGGACGGGCGCGATGTACGGGCGCTACCTGAAGCGGGGCGAGCTCGACGCGTGCGGCGGGGACGGTTCGGCCGGCGGGCGCGGCCTGACGTGCCCGATCTGCAGGGACGCGCCTACGGCGCCGATCCGGCTCGACTGCTCCCACGTGTTTTGCGAGGTGCAGGGGGCATCAGCTGCGGGGTTTGGGCATGACTCTGTTTCTTGGTGATTTGGCTTGAAGCGAGGCTCGGTTGCTAGCTGCCAGGAATTTTGCAGCATGCACCCGCACCGCCATCGCCGCCGCGGTTGTGACGTGTGCCGCCGCTGACCTGCCCGTCCCCTGCTCCTGCTCCCGCAAACACCTCGCATGTGGGCATCACAGGACTGCCTGGCTGAGTGGCTGGAGCGGGAGCCCACCTGCCCCATGTGCCGCTGCAACGTGAAGCCCCCCGGTCTCAACTTCGGCGACGGCTCCACCACCCTGCTGCCGCAGCTCTTCTAGCCAGCAGAAGCGGCGCGGGCCGCTGGCTGCGGGCCTGAACGGCTCTGCGTGCGCATGGACGCGCCGAGCGCGGCGATGCGGGGTGGGGTGGGTGGGCCCGCCCGGCAGGCCGCCAAAGCAGCGCCGGCAGGCGAACGGGCTGCGGTTGCTTGTTGTTGTCGGCGGGGGCCGGGGTTGGTCGATCCCGGATTCATGTGCGGGCTGAACAATTTAGCCCGACAGCAGGGGGTTGCGTTGCTAATGAATGCGGCACGCGTCGATCTGACGCGGCGGGGCAGAGGGGTGAGGGTTGTGCCGTGGCGCAAGACTGTCACAATGAAAAGGAAAACACTCAGGGGCGCGTGCCCCAGCGCCGCTCCGGGGCCCTCTCCTGGCGACCATCCGCCCGGCGACACACACACTCTCTCTCACACTCACATCCTTCCGCAATGATCATTGCATTGGCAGCCGATCTGCCATGACTCAACACTTGCAAGAGCCGCCGATGCGGCGCTTGCCTCGGGCTTGACAGCAGCGCCGCTTGTGCGCAGCCGGGGCCGCGGCCTTTTGGTCCCCGGAGTTCCCGGGGCCCAGATTCTGGGGCAAGAGCATTGCATGGGAAATGTTGGTGGCTGCCGGAAGGATTTGGGGCAGGGCAGCCGCAGGGAGAAGCCCATATGCAGGATGGATTCAAAAGCAAGGGATTCTCGGACGCTTTGGGGCTGAAAGCTGGCGTGCTTGGGCCTGCTGCGCCATATGGTTGCACAAGCATGGCCAATTTGTTGGCCGCTTTGTCCTTGCGACGCCTCATGGCCAGCCTGCAGCCCGCTGGCTGGCAGCCACAGCACATGTTGCTGCCTGAGCTGTTGGGGAGTTGCTGCCTTGCGGGCAGGCCGGGTGCTGGCCGGGGCGCAATAATTCAAGACGCAACGCCCGGCACCGCCTGCAAGGGGCTGAGGCGCTGTGCAGCTGCGCCGGGCTGGTCACCCCCAGCAATCCTTTTGACAGCCCCCGAGACCGCCCGCGGTATGGGGTGCGCGCCGCGGGGCTGAGGCCTTGTGGGCCGCCCTTTCTAGATAGTCGTGTGTTCTGAGTAGCTTTTGCAGACCGGCGATTGCCTTTCTCGCGCGCCTTTCCAGCTTAGCACTGTTTGGGTTTTGCTTCAAGCACGGGCCTTGCCCAAACATATGGGCCACGCCTGTTGCATGGAGGTTTCCAGCTTGAGCATGTGTGCGTGCCCCCAACCTAGTGTCTTCGGGCATGGCCTACGTTGTGCAGCCTCGGTCAACATTGGAGTCAACATTTCCCCACCTGACCGCACGTCATCTCTCGCCATCACTTCCAAAAAAATGAATCCATGCTGCGCGGGGCGTGCCCTGGGGCCCTAGGCGCACTCACGTGCGCTTGTCAGTCCCGCCACCCGTGATGCATCGGCGCGTCTCGGCACCGCCCCGCCCTCTTGGGTAAATGAATGCATGCGCGTTTTTTTCTTGGAACTTACGGGCCAACAACGGCTCTGCCAGGGCAGTCGTCCCGAGGTGACGGTGTCTCTTTGCTGCTACCACAGTCGTTTCTGGTATGCTATTTTTTCCTTTACTGTACAGTAAAAGCTCTCGGGTGGATACATGCTTTTCCTTCTGCAGGGGAAGGGTCCATGTTCTGCCAGAAGCAGTGCATTTTCTGTGTGCTTTCGCTGTAATCATCCAGGTCTTGTCGAAAACGAGGGGGACCTGGGACCCCTGGTTTGCGGGCACTTGGGCCGTTGATTTGTCACTTGATGCGGGTTGTGGCTGCTCAAAAATGGCAAACAATCACTACCATTCACAGGAATACAACGGTTCAGACGATCACTGTGAGCGATCCAAGAATAGCACAAAGTAGCGGCCCGTTGAAAGCTATGCTCAGGGGTTGGCCTGCAACCTCGGATGGCCCTCATCCAAGGGTGGCATCTACCCCTCTCTTTGGCCCGGCTCTCGCGTCCCCTCCCCCCAGTGCAGGCTGGTTCTTCTTGCCCACGTGAAGTGTCCCACAGCATCCTGCTGTCACCGAGTGACGCAACCATCGTCAGACGATGGTTACAATTGAACACGCTGCTACAGCAGCCCTTATCATCCGTGTGCGTTGTGGGTCACGAGAAAAAGGTGTGGGCTCGAACCTTGATATGAACCTTACAAACCCTATGAAGGTCATGAGAAGGTGAAATTATTACGAGGGTTTGGTGCCTACGTTGCAACCATGCACGCATCGTCCACGTGGCGGCCCCGTGGACCAACCGTCAGCTCGTAAGCGGCCTAGCCACCCTGCACTGTCGTTTTGTGAGCATTGGGCCGGGCCCCTGTAGGGCTTCACGTATGGCCATGCGGTAGTGGGGGGGTTGAACCGAGGTTGAAGTGCACAATCATGGCGTTTTCATTGGTTTACAGTTGAAGTAACTTGACTGACAGCCCGTGACTAATCTGTTGCCAACAATCTCTTGCTTGGAGGGAGAGTCAGGCTTGCATCTCAGCCGAAAAATAATACAGTGTAATTCATAGATATGTAGCGTCTTCACACTTGGTTGTCACCTGTGCACCGTGAGCCTCACGGCGGAAGTGATCACTGCGCAGGACCGCCATCGTCAACATTCGAGTACGGCATCATGGTCACTTAAAAGCAATCATGGCGCAGAAACAGACTGACGCAGCGGCGCTGCAGGACGCCGCGCATGCACCGCCTGCTGGTGCGGGTGCCTTGTCCAGAGACAGCAATGGATCGTCCCGGGCTCTCGAAGTCGTGCAGCGGATCCGCAAGCGTTATCACCAGGACGGCCACGTGGGGGACGACCCCGAGGGCGCGAAGGAGCTGCTACAGTGAGCGCATTGGACGCAGCGTCGTCCGCCCCTCGCGCCGGTTACGCCAGGGCATGAAGCTGGCGCGCCACAGGGTGTCTGCAAGGGCTGCCGCCCCGCCAGCCTCGGGCGCCGATCAACGCCCACCACCCCCCGCTGCGCAGGACCATTGCCGCATCTGCGCAGCGGTTGAGTGCTGACCTGTACGAGTCAGATGTTCACTTTGTGCTGGAGTAGGTGGCAGAGGGGGGGGGTTGTTACGAGGGGGGAAAGACTCCACCGTCCGTGTAGGGAGTGCGATTCGCAACCCCTACATGGAAAGGCCACCTTGACATCATTGCGCTGGCGGCGGCGGCGAAGCAGCAGCATCGCCAGCAGCTGGTGATGGGCCGTGCGCTATCCCAGAACGCGCAGGGGCTCAGACAGCCTCAAGGCTTGGCACTCAATGGCGCACCCGCGCGCTTGCCAGCCCAACTGTTCGTCTAACACGGGGCGCGACAGCCAGACCTCACGCCCCCTTTCCCCCACCAAAACACACCTCCTCCCCTTCCACAGGCTGGTGCAGAACGCCGACGACTGCTACTATGGCCCAGGCGTCCTCCCACGCATGCAGCTGCACGTCTTCCACGACGGCATCCTGGTGGCCACCAACGAGGAGGGGTTCACGGAGACCAACACCCGCGCCATCTGCAACATCGCCTGCAGCTCCAAGAGCCGGCGCGTGGGCGCGTTCACCGGAGAGAAAGGTGGGGCTGGGGCCGCTGGGCGCCCTGGGCTTGCGGCGCCTGTGGAAGCCAAGGCAGCAGGCGGCTTGGCGCAGTGCAACACTGCGCGGGACGCCGGCCTGTGGCCGGGCGGCGGCCGGCAAATAGAGCATCGCCATCCACCAAGTCTTTGATGAGATCCGTCACCACGGGCGTTTCGTGACAAACCCAATCAATCAAGGCAAGCACACCTCAATCCCACCCACCTTACACCCAACCTGGACCCCGGCCCCTCAACCCGACCCCGCCAGGCATCGGTTTCAAGGCCACCGCCGTCGTCTCCCAGGTGCGGCAATAGGGAGCTGCCGTTGCACTGTCCAGCCGACCTCCCCCATCTGCACTCAAGAGTGACGCTGCGCCGCTCACATCGTTCTGTGCCTTTGAGAGGCTGGCACATCAGAAGTGTTCCCTACAAAAGAGTATTGCCCAGCTGCCCTGCCCGACCCCAAGGGGCCACACACCCTACCCTGCCTGACTCGCAACCATGACCGCAGGTCACGTACGTCTGCAGCCCCTACGCAACCAGCGATGCGGCGGCTGGCGGCGCTCCACGTGACGGCAGCGAACCGGAGCGCGACGAGTGGCGCTTCTGCTTCGACATGCGGCCCGGCGGCGCGGCCGGCTTTGACGTGGAGGGGCTGGGCATGGTGTGCCCGAAGTGGGTGGTGGGCCTGCCGCAGCTGATGGAGGGCTGGCTGCAGGAGAGGGCGCGCGGTGAGTCACCGCAGCAGGCTTGCGCCAGCACCAGGGACGGGCGCCGCCGCCTTGCTTGTTGGTGATCTTGCTTGCACCAATGCAATCAATGTGGATGTGACATAAATTTAGGCTTTGGACTGTGTAGACCCTCTTACCTGAGATGCCGTTGCGGGCTTGGCGCACCGTTACCGGTGCCGAAGACCCGCTCTGCAGCCTGTGAAACCTGCTCTGCCACCCATCTATCTTTTTAAACCTGCTGGTCTGCTGTCTGCACCCGTGCACACACACACACACACACACACACACACACACACACACACAATGGTGCACGCGCCCGACGTGCTCCTGGTCTCCCCTGCCCACCACCCAGGCGTCTCCGCGTCCGAGGTGCTGTCTGGCGCCACCACCCGCATCTGGCTGGACTTCAAGCCGGACGTGGACTGCGCCGCCATCACGGGCCAGCTGGCGCTGCTGGACCCCCTGATGCTGCTCAACCTGCGCAAGCTCAGGTGGGTCTGCAGCCGATGTCGTTGCTCCTGAGTCAGAGGCTGCCAGGTCAGGGGAGGAATGTTGAACGTCTCACGGCGCGGGCTCTTTGAGGGCTGGCACGTGCTGCACTGTTGCGCGGAGTATCTCATGCCCTGCAAAGCCCCTCACTGCCTGCATGATGCGCAACTACGGGCACAGTAGGCAGATCCCAACCATCAGCGCTGCTTTCAGCCCCACCACACCTTGTTTGCTGCTGTCGGTTCCTCTTGCCTGGTCAGGTGCATGGAGGTTTTTGTTCACCCCAACGAGCCTGGCGGCGCCGCGGCGCTGCAGCGCTTCTGCAAGGAGGAGGGCCCCGGCGGCATCACCGCCATCGCGGCCGAGAGGGGGCCAGTGGGAGGCGCCCTGGATCAGGAGCGGCACAGGCTGCTGACTGTTCGCCAGCAACTGGAGGTGCGTCATAGTGGTGTGCCTCTGCGACTCAGCAACGCACCAGTTGCTGCGCTGTGAGCACCTGGCTTGGTTTGCTGTAGACTGCGGCGCCAGCCAGTCGCCATGTGGCCGCTTCTGTGCCAGCCTCATGCATCCTCACGTGCCTGACACGCACTCACGACTTGCCGCCAACCGCCTGTCAACCGCCACCAACCGCCCAAAACCTCCCTGAACACCAGGTGCCCGAGGACGTGCAGCTGAGCGCGCGCGACAAGAGGGACGGCGTGACAGCCGTGGAGCTGGTGTTTGCGCTGCCGCTGGGCGAGGGGGGCGCGGCGTCTGCTGAGGAGCCGGGCCAATTTTTTGCCTTCCTGCCTGTCAGGAGCTACGGCTTCAGGTGGGGGCGGCTCTGCGGCTGGTGTCTGAAATGACGGGCTCGTTGTCTGGCGGCCTGCCAACCTGCAATCACCACCAACGCATGCAAGCAGGCAGGCACAAACACGTGCAGGTGCGCACGTAGCGCGCGAGCGTGCGCGCGCACACACACACACACACACACACACACACACACACACATACTAGCGTATACACGCCGCCCATCTGTGTGCGCAGATCCACCTGCAGGCCGACATGCTGTTGGCCTCAATCAGGTCTGGTGTGCTGGAGGGCAAGAAGTGGAACCAGTGGATGAGGGACCAGGTGGGATGAGGGTGGGGAGGGCCGGACGATGCGATGGGGCATGGGACGAGTCAAGGAAGAGGTTGCAAGGGCAGTGTGGGGCAGCAGGCACCCTTAGTGGTGAGTCAAACGCACTTACCTTGGACACCATACATTCCTTCAAGGCGCAGTATTGCACCTTTGACTCTATTGATGCCTCACCCCCCGCAGATTGCGCCCGCCTTCGTCGAGGCCGTGCTGCCCGCGCTCCGCGCTGCAGCTCCGCAGCTTCAGCGCAGCTTCCTCGCATACCTGCCCTTGGCGAAAGAGGTTGACACCGACTTCATGGCGGCGGCGGCCGACAAGATAGCCGGCCTCATGAGCGCCACAGAGTGCGTCCTTTCGGCCTCCGGCGCGTGGTGCGCCCCCACCGGCGTGCTGCTGCCGGCTCCGCAGCTCTCCCGCGGCGGGGCCGTTGGTTAGGCCGCGCAGCTGATAAGCAGTGAGCTGCTGTCGGAGGCTCTTGGGGGCGTGGAGTACCCGCATCAGGACCTCCTGGCCTCTCGTCGCGTTGTGTCCGCGCTGCGGCGGCTCGACACCAAGCAGCTGGGCAGGCCGCACCTGACGGCCATTCTGACGTCACCAGCCACGCGCCTGTGGCTGGAGGGGCTTGGCGCCGCCGAGCGCGCCGCATGGCTGCGCGACCTGCTGGGCTGCCTGGCCGTGGCACCCGCGCTCGCTGACTGGCCCGCGCTCGCCGCGGCGCCACTGCTGGTCCTGCACGGCGGCGGCGGCAGCGACGACGGCGGCAGCGGCTGTCTGGTCAGCGCGCAGGAGCTGCGCGGGCGGCTGTTTGTGTGGGACGAGTCGCTCGGCACAGCCGACGAGTGCGCACCCCTGTTTTCCGGCGAGTACGCACGTTCCGGCGGCAAGGGGCCGCTGTTTGTGGCGCCTGAGTTGCTGGGTCCGGGCGTGGCTGAGCTGCTGCGATGCCAGCTGGGCGTGAATCCCATCACGGCGGACGCGCTCGTGTATGAGATGATCAGGCGTCAGGGCGGCGGCGGCGGCGGCGGGGACGGTGGCGAGGACGCCGCCGCGAGGCTGCGCAGGGTGCTGTTTGTCTTCAGGAATCGCGGCAGGGTGTCTGCGGCAGCGCGCGCACACCTGAGCCAGCACCTGCAGCTGCGCGCCGAGCGCTCCGGCAGCGCTGACGGCGGCGCGGCGCTGTACACAATGTGTGGACACCTGCGCCTGCGGCCCCAGGATGAAGAGACAGCAGCTCTGATGGAGGACCTGACCGCAGCAGGCGTCGCCTTTGTTCACAGCAGCTACCCCTCAGCTTCCGACGAGCCGGAGTTCGGCCTCTGGCTAGGCCACCTGGGGGTGCGCGCTCTGGCGTCGGACGAGGCGGCCGCGGCGCTGCTGCGCCGCTGGCGCGGGGGAGAGGGGTTGCGGCAGCATCTGCGGCACGTGGCTTACCTGGCGGGCCGGCAGATGATGTTCTCAAAGTTCACCAACGAACTCCTGAAAAGCCACCTGCAGCTCTATGAGGCGTGTGGCCCGGCAGCCGGATTGGAGGAAGGAGAGGAGGAAGGGGAAAATGAGGTGGACGGCAGCGGCGGCGCGCCGTCAGTGGCCGCGGGGCGCCTGCACTGGCCGCCGTCTGGGGCGGCCGCGACGTGCACGGGCATCAAGGCTCAGCTGGAGAGGTGCTGCGGGGTCAGGTGGCTGCGCGGATGCTATCCGGAGAGCAGCCGCGCGCTTTTGAATGCGACGGGCGTGAAACCCTGCGGCCCTGGACAGGTGCGTGCCCTTGGAAGCTGGAGGCATGGGTGCGCGCTGCGCCCCAAAGGGCTGGCCGCTGGGCCGCCAGGTTGTTTTGGGGATGCTGTGCCAGCGGCTTGCCTGCATGAACTCCTCCTTTGCCGCACAAGCCGCTCTGGATCGATGACGATGCTTCATTTGCTGCTCCCCACCTCTGCAACCTTCCCACCCCACAGGCTGTGAGCCTCCTGGCCTCCCACATGCATTTCTAGCCCGGGCAGCTGGCATGGTGCGCCGAGCAGCTGGGCCAGCCCTTCGAGCAGCTTCTGCCCCAGCAGGTGGCGCTGCTCGCCGCGGCAGACTCCCTGCTGCCAAGCACCACCAAGGCCTGGTGCCGCGAGCGCATGCTGCTGCTGTCCCTCGATGGCCGCCTGCGGCTCGGCACCCAGCTGCGGCGGCTGCCCGCCGACCCGGCCGGGCGCGCTCTTGCCCCCGAGCTCGGTGCAGCTGCCGGAAACAGCGGCGGCTCGCCGCTGGAGTTTCTCCACAGCTGCTTTGAAGCGGACGGCGCGCCGATGTGGGTGCTGCAGGCCACCCTCGGGGTGCGGACCACGGCAGCGCTGGACATTGCGCGGCGCCTGGTAGAGCTCTACGAGGTTGGGAGCGCAGCGATGTCCGAGGAAAGGCGCGTGGCGCACGTCGCCTACTTGGCGGATCACGCGGCCGCGGCGCTCGGCGGCGGCGGCGAGGGCGACAAGCTGCTGGAGCGCGCGCGCCGCGCGCTGCTGCTGCCGGCAGGCGGCTGCGGTGATGCCAGCGGCGCTGGCCGGGAGCGCCTGCCCGCCGACCAGCTGTGGTGGCCGCTAGATGAAGGGCTCCAGGGCCTGCAGTCCGACATGCAGCAATCAGGCATGCGCTTCCTCGCCGGCCCACTCGCGGCCGCCGGCGGCCTGCGGCGCGCGCTGCTGTGCAGCCTTGGTGTGCGCGCGGCGGGGGCGGCTGAGGTGGCGTCAAGGATCGTGGACCTGCACGCGTGGGCGGACGGCGCAAGCATCGCCGCGCCGCGGCGCGAGGCGCACCTGGCGTTTCTGTCGCAGCATTTGGACACTCTCAAGGGACCGCTGCTGCAGTGCGCGCAGCGGTGGGTGCTGCTGCCGTCTGAGGGCGGCGGGTTCAAGCCCGCTGGGCAGCTCCACTGGCCGCTGCATGGTGATGAGGACCTGCAGCTGCAGCAGGACCTGGTCTCAGGCGGCGCTTTGTCCTTCCTCGAATCGAACGAGGCTGGCCGCGGCGGCGGCGGGGGCAGGGGCGAAACGGCAGTGCAGATGCGGTCTCTGCTGGCCCACTTGGGGGTCAAGTGGGCGGCGCCTCGAGTGCTGGTGACGGCAGTCGCCGAGCTGCACGCCTCTGGCGGTGCTGGTATTGCAGAGAGCAGGCGGCACGCGCACGTGGCGTTCCTGGCCAGGCAACTGTCAGTCGTGGAGCGCGAGTCAGACATGCGGGACGCTTTACAGCGTGCTCTGCTGCTGCCTGCCGCAGACGGCGGCCTCGCGCCGCCGGACAAGCTGTTCTTTCCGCTCGACAGCCGCTTCGAGGCGCTGCAGCCCGATGTGCTCGCCGCCGGCACGCGGTTCCTTGGCGGCGGCTTCGCCGACGCCGGCGCCTCGGGCGCGGAGCGCGCACTGCTGCGGCTGCTGGGCGTGAGGGAGTCGGACGCCGCGGCAGTAGTGGCGGCGCTGGTCGACCTCCACGTGAAAGGCAGCGCTGGCATCAGCGCTGAGCGGCGAGCGGTGCACCTGCGCTTCATGTCAGAGAACGCCTCCATACTCTTGAGGCGCGCTGGGCGCCGCGTTCGAGGCCGAGCTGGGTCAGATCGTCGACGCGCAGCAGCTGGAGATGCAGGGGCGCCGCGGGCGGGTGCGGGGCCTGATAAAGTCCAAGGGCTGGCCGCAGCTCCCGGATGATATGCAGCCCTGGCTGGCGGCCGCCAGGTCAGCGGACGGCCAAGGCGAGGGCGCGGCCGACAGCTGTGTGGGGGGCGGCGCCGCGGCAGGCGGCGCCACGGGCGGTGCGGCAGGCGGCCGGCAGCTGGGGCAGGACGTGTCTTCCCTGGCGGCGGGGCTGGAGCGCCAGAGGGAGGCGCGGATGCAGGCGCCGGCGGTGGTGACGGCGGAGCCTGACCCTGTGAGCGGCGCGGTGCTGAAAACAACAGAAACATGCGCAGACGCGCACCCATGCATCCGCGTCGCCTTCCCACCACCACCCAGCACCTGCGTCACGGGCACTTCCCTTCTGCGTGACGCCGGCCCAGCCATTCGTCTCGCGGTGCAGGCAGCTTGAATTGAACCTGTGTGCTGACGCGCCGCTGTTGCTGGATGCGGCACTGCTTTTGCGCACACGTCTGATATCAGCGCCCTGAAGAGATGCACGTCCACCTCACCCAGCCCCCCACTGCATAAACAAACACACCCAGGAGAACCTCGCTGTCGCATCAGACAGCAGCAGCAAGGACTCCGCCACCGCACTGGAGGGGCCCCTTCTGGGGGCAGGAGCCGTCGTCCCTGCGCTGGCCCTGGCTGGCGCCACCATCCAGCGCCAAGGTTGGTGGTTGCAACGGAAAACCGGCGCTTGGCAATTTGTTCGCGGGGCGCAGCGCTGAATGCCGCTGCTGACGCGTTTGCGTGCGGCAAGCGTAAAAGCCTGCTGCCCAGGCTTCAAACCCAAAGAGCCGCTTGGAGCATTCCGCCACTTCAACCGCCCCAGATCACCCAACTCTCAACCCCTGCTGTTTAAACAACAGGCCGTCGCCGGCACCCGCGGCCGGCGCCCTCTGCGAGCTACGCACTCCCCGACGGCGATGGCGGCGGCGGCGGCGTTTGGGATGAGGCCGGCAGCGGCGCGAGCGGGGCAAGACCAGCTGCGGCCGAGCGCACCAGCGCCGGCAGGGCATGCGTCTCTGACGCTCCCTGCGACCAGGACGACGACGCGGGCTCCGACACCGGCGGGGGCTATCAGGATGCGGCTGGCGGCGCAGGGGCCAGCTGGCAGATCCACAGAGAGCCCTCCCGCAATGGCCCAGCCCTCCGCGTTGCGGGCGGCGCCAGCGGTGCGCGCTCTCGCGGGCAGCCCGCGCGCTGGACATTCAGCGGGCGCAGCGGCCGCGCCTCGGGCGGCGGCGGCAGCTCTTTTGCGGGCGCCCAGTCTTTCTCGACCGGAAGAGAAGTGCACCACATGAGCAGCCATAAGACGAGCTATGCGCGCGGCTTTGTGCCAGCACCAGCCGCGGCGCCGCCGCTCGTGTGGGCCCAGGAGCCCGACATTGAGCTGGACGAGCCGGCGGCAGACCAAGAGGCAATCATTGCGGCCGCCGCGCACGTGGTCAGCGCGGCGCGGGGCAGCGGCGGCTCTGGTGGCAGCCTGGCGCAGCTCGTCGTCTTGGGGGCCAGCGGCGGCGGCGGGGCGTCCTCGTGTGACCTGGACTTTGCGCACCTGCTGCCGCCACTGCCGCCGCCGCCTGCGGAGACCGCCGCGCCCGCTGCCGTCTCGGCGCTTGGGCTGGTGGCGTCCGCCGCCGCCGGCGCCACGGCGGTGTCCATGGCGGCGGCCCCTGCGGCCGCTCCGCGCGCAGACCCCTATGGTGGAGAGAGGGGCGGCCGCGGCCGCAGCGCCGGCGTTGAACATGCCGCCGCCTCCGATGGCGACGGCAGCGCCAGCTCTGAGAGCGCCGTCGCCTCCCTCGGCGGCGGGCGCGTGCAGCAGGAGGCGCCTCCCCGGCAGCTGCAGGTGCAGGCAGGCGAGCCCACGGCCCCCCTGCCGGGGTACTGCGTCGAGCAGACCCACGTCCGGGAGGTCACCCAGACGGTGACTCACGCGGTGACGCACACCGTCACGACGCGCGTCACCCCAGCCGCGGCGCCCGAGCCCGCGTGGCGCCCGCGGGCGCCCGCGCCGGGCCCGGTCCTGCGTAGCATATGGAGCGCACCGGACTGCAGCCAGAGGAACCAGCTGACCGGCGCCCTGGGGGAGCTCTTTGCATTTGAGTGGCTGCGCGAGCGCCTGCCCGGCTTCGACAGCGACTGCTGGCGTTCCTGCAACCGCACCATCGGCGGGCTGGCGGCGCCCAACGCGGAGAGCGTGGTCGACTTTTTCTACGTGGATGCTGAGGGGGCGCTGACGGGGCGCCGGGGCGCCGCTTGCTGCATCGAGGTCAAGAGCACCGCCAGGGCGGACGGCGGCGTCGCCGGCGACGCTTTCGTGCTGAGTCAGGCCCAGCTCGAGCTGGCCTACAGGCTGCGGGGCCGCGAGGACGCCGCGTTTGTGATCGTGAGGGTGGTGGACGCGGGCGGCGGGCCCGGCAGCCGGCCGCTGGTGGCCAGGGTGATTGTTGACCCGGCGGACAGGCTGGGCCGAGAGCTGCTGCTCAGCAACACCGGGGACGTGTGCGTCACGATAGCCGGGTAGGGGCCGCCAGCATCGATTGGCGCGGCAGGTGCTTTGTGTGGTTGGGCGCTCCTTTGAAAGGAGCCGTCAGCGGCCGAGGTGTCTTTGAGGTGCAGAGTCGGGACTGCTGCGCACCAGCATCGCCGCGTGGCCCTTGGCCACGTAACACGGTGCAAGTGCGGCGCGCGGTGCACATTCTTGCATGAGTTGTGCTGTTGGCGTGCTTCGCTTTGCGGCGATGACGTTCACGCCGCCTGGTTTGTGGGGGCCAGGGATTTCAACAAGAAAAATTGCAGTAGTGTATGTTTACAATCATTGCAGACAGACCTTGCTTATCATACCTTGTTGAAACCGTGTGGTTGAAGTTGATTCTGCATCAGCTGTGTCCTGTGTCAAAGTCAATCAAGCCTTTCAAAGCTGCTTCCGTTGCGGGCGCGTTTGTGCCGGCTGTACGGGTGCTGTAAACCGCACACGCTGTGTCACGCATGTGGGTGAATGTCATGTGACAGGCCTTGGGTCATGTGATGTCCCGCTGAGGCCTACCAGCATGCAGCCACAAACACCCACCCAGGCTGCAAGGCTGCAAGGGAGAAGGGGGGCGGGCGCATGAGCAGGTGGGCGTACACTGCCGAGCGGCTGTGCTGGCTGCCGCCGCTTTGGTGTGCTCGAGAGAACGTAAATTCTTCTTCATTTGGGCGTTCGGGTGCCTCTGCAGAATCTTGCATCTGCAGCAGGTCCGCCGCGAGCGTCGCTGACATTGACTGCGAGGAGCCACAGGGTGGGGGTGGGGCACCGAGTGACGATGTCGGTGCAGCTGCACAAGAAAGAGCAGGCCGAGCACATGCACCGAAGACCTCAAGAGATCTCTGTATAAACGTTTTGCAGCGAGAGCTGATCGCAAGTGCGTTTCGGCCCCATGCAGGCGCTTAGCCACGCTGCCCCATTCGGATCAAGAAGTATAGTTAAGAAAAGCAGCGGTAGAATGGCCGAGCGTGTACGTGCTACAGGCGATGTGAGTGAGGCACAATGGAAGCAGCGGCAGCGCATCGGACGCCGCTGCCGCTGCTGGACGCGCGCATGCTGCATGCTATGTTTGGGCGTCAATGCGCATGACTTGACTTTGGAGGAAAGCAAACCGGTCCATCCATCCGGTCTTAGCAGCAAAAGCAGCCGTGGTCCTTTGCAACCCCGCCTTCCACCATCCTCTCCCCGACTCGTCACCAACCGCAACCCCGCCGCCGGCGCCTCGAAGGCCGCCTCTCCCGGCAAGACCGGCGTGCTGTTTGTATGCCTTGGCAACATCTGCCGCAGCCCAACAGCCGAGGCCATGTTCAGGGCGGTGGCCGAGCGCGAGGGCGTGGCCGACAAATTCGACATCGACTCGTGCGGCACAGGCGGCGGCAACCCCGGGTGGTGAGCCCCCGCAGCCGTCTGCAGGACGCAGCCCCATGGCCTGGGCCCGACGAGAGCTGGCCGCAGCAACAGCAGCAGGGGATAAACTTCTGCAGAGGGCAGCAGAGGAGGGGACGGCATGGACAGAAGGGGGAGTGCCGCGAGCTGCTGGTCGACGGCGAGGGCAAGAGCGGCAGCTGCCTTCGGAGCAGCTACGGGGCAGCTGCTGCCGCACGGGGCTGCCTCGCCCTGGCTAAGAAACAAATGAGTGTGAACCCACCCGAAAATCCACACACTCATACAAACATACGCACACACAACACAAACACCCATCTTGTGGATATTCCAACCATGTCAGGTACAAACCTGACGGCTGGAGCTACCATGAGGGCGATGAGTCAGACCCGCGGATGACGGCCGCCGCCATCAAGCGCGGCGTGCGCCTGACGTCGCGGTCGCGGCCCCTGCGGCCAGAGGACTTCCGGCGCTTCCAGTACGTCGTGGGAATGGACGCCAACAACATACGCGCCATTCTGGTGGGCGGCACCCCGGCCGCCACGCTGCTAAGCGGGGCTGCCGAGAGAACAAAGTAGACCAGTGTGCTTGCGCGTACCACTGCAAGCAGCCGCTACTCCTGCCAGTTTCAGGCGGGGCCTCGCGCTCATGGGGGCCTTGCGGCCTCTTGTTCACACACCACACACGATCGCGCGTTGCGCTTCCCCCCATTCTGCCTGGCCTGCTTTCCCCGCCCGCAACGCTCGCCCCAGACGGCCGCGGACTTTTGGGCCGGCAATGGCAGCCGGGACCAGCTGCCACCCTTGGACGAGGTGGGGAGGCCGCGACCCACGCCCCAGCCTGCCGCCCCTTGCTCCGCGGCGCGTCTGAACCTCCGCCTGCGGCGCAACCCACTTGCTGCCTGCCCGTACTCTGTCGCAGACGGCTGCTGTCCGGCCCCTCCTCACTCCCTCCTGCCTCACCTCACGTGTGCACACACCATCCATCCATACTGCTGCAGGTGCGGGGCCAGGTGTCGTTGATGACTCAGTACTGCTCCGACAAGTTCAAGGGGGCCTCGGAGATCCCAGACCCCTACTGTGAGCCGCACTGTTGCACGCCACCAGCAAACGCCATTGATATGCAACCGCTCTTGAGAGGCTGGCGCGATTTCATGAACGATTTTGCAGATCACCTGCGTCAAGTCACGCCGCGGGACCTCAAGCAAGTCATGTGCATACCAATACAGCCATCTGCTGCACGCTGGGGACCTCACAGCTTGCTCTGCCCCTGTATCCCCCCCACCCGCTCAAGGCGGCATTCCCGCGCCCTCAGCACTGGCCCGGGGCTGCCATGTTGCAGGAACCCCCCTCTCACCACCGTTCACACACCAAACCCTCCCCTTGCGCCCCTTCTCCTCCTCCCCATCCCGGCCCCGAAACGCACCCCCAGACGGCGGCCCCCAGGGCTTTGAGACGGTGCTAGACCTGCTGGATGACGCCTGCAGCGGACTGCTGCGCAGCATACAGGAGCAGCAGGGGGCAGCGGCGACTGAAAAGGGGGCGTGACGCCCGAACGGGGCGGTGGCGTGGTGGGTGGCCCCTCAGGGCGCAGGCTGCCAGGCAACGACGGCGTGTAGACAAAGGCCACCAATCAATGTGAGGAGTTTGGTAATTCGTATTCAGTCACTACCTCCTCTTGTGGCGCAACCTTCTGTCTGCGTTGTGGTGGTCTGGTGGCCTGGCTTGCCGGCGTGGTGGGAGTCTTGGAGGCGAACCGTGGCCCCTTGAATCTCTGTCACACAATGCTGATGCTACCCAGTCATATCCCATGAGCCTGGATGGCTCCAGGAGCGGGCGACCGCGGGATCTTGTAACAATCCTAATCCTAATCCTAATCCTTGGAGGGGCGCTGCTTGGCAGCAGGGACGGACGGGGTGGCGCCCTAGGGTGGGCGGGTGGGGTCGTCTAGGCAGCTGCTCTGCACGGCGATGTGGCGGAGTCCGTTGGGGCATGTGGGGGTGCGTGATCATCATCCCAGGATAACCTTGGGAGGATGTTGGGCGCGACCAGGAGGCGTCATGCCGGGGTCGGCAGGACACGCACCCACGGCCGTTCGAGCCGCGGCTCGAACGTGCGCAAGGGGCATGTCTGCAGAAGATCCCTCCGCAATATCAGCTGCATGCGCCATCATCGGCTGCCGCACTCCTGTTGTACGCTGTTGTGATGCCCGTGCCTCCTGTAAATTGGAGCATTCTGGAAGACCCAGCCACAAACAAATTATATCAACTCGATGCTCGGTCAAAACCGAGCTCTCGACGAGATTTTCCGCGCACATTCCTTTCGTTCCTTGCTGGAACTGAGAAACCAGCACGTACGGGTATGTTATGTTTTGAGGAGCGGTTCTTTTCACCGCAGGTGGCTCATCGTGGCGAGTGAAACCGTGGCTAAGAGGTTATGGCCGTCAAGTACCTTTCGAGGCGTCTGTGGTTCGATCCCTGGTGGAACTGGCGGAGCTGGGGGCGTGGCTTTCCCTCCGTGTGCCGCAGAACACGGGAAATCCACCTCTGGTGCACCCAACTTGCTACGGCGGGTTGGGGACGTGGGGGCCCAACCCCCGGCGCTGCCGGAACAAGGGTTGGGGATCAGGTTGGCGACCTGAAATAAGGCCCAAGGCTTGGGGCCCTGTGCCCCGCCTGTGGCTTCTTTTGTTCTGATATATTTCTGACACATCGCAGCCGCTTCACCCCGCACGCTTGCAACAGGCGAGCATTCACGAACGCGGATGGCGCAGCAAATGCGCGCCACAGCTTCAGCGCTCAAGACATTGGGCCGCATGGTGAAAAGACCTGCAGGGCCGTGAGCAACAGAGTCCATCTGCTCTGAATTGCGCTTAGCAACATGGCAGACACCGCAGTTTCCATTCCTTTGAAGTACCCTCAGCTGATGCGCCGGCAGAGTGTGTTTGTTTCCAAAACAAGGGCTGTCACGCAAGCCACTCCCACTACTGGTGTCCCCATAATTGCTTTGCAAGCCACCCTGGCTGGATCAATACTGTTACGTCGTGCGATGTACGAACCGCGCGCTGGGGACCCAGCCAGAGGGGCCGGGCGCTACGCACGACAAGGCAGCCGAGCGCGCACAGGAGGTGCAGCGGCAAAGCAGATGGCGTGACGCTCTCGCGTGAAGAATGCAGACAGAGAGACGACGATGTGAATCTGATGGCAAGCGCCACATAGAAAAGAGTGTTCAAAGGAAGACAGGTCCAAACAACATGCTCAACCGCTGGAACGCTGCCCCACCACCGGTGAAAAAGCCAGCGCCCAGGGAAAATGCTCCACTGCCTCTGCTGCTGCTGCTGCTGCTGCTGCTGCTGCTGCTGCTGCTTGTGCCACCACAAGCCTCGACGTCACCGCTTTTAGATCATGAACGGCGCTTCACAGCACTAGTTGGTCCCCGGCCCCCCGGGCCCTGCAGCCCCTTCCCTCAAGCACGGGCCGACCAAACTCATTGCGCCCCCGCCGCTGCACGGCCTCCGCCGCCGCCACTCACCGCGCGCTCGTGCGGCGCTGCTGGCAGACGTTTGCTGCCTGCGCGTGCTCACGCATCAGCCAGCTTGAGGCGCGGCACGATGTTCATGCTCTGCAGCTCCTGCGTATGGTTCACGTGAAACGACAGCGCAGGGTTGGGGGGAACGGGGTGAGCAGGCTTGGCGCACGTGGAAAGGCGGGGAGCAGCCGCAGGTGGCAGTCGGGCACAGGGCAGAGAGGGGAGTCTGTGGAGCCTCCCCAAGTTCCCCCTAAACTCCGCTTGTTGTGTGCTCACAGGCAGCGTCAAGGCGATGGCGGCAAGAGACGCCTCCCTCCCAATCCCGGAAAGGCTCGGCAAAGGCGCAAGCAGCGCACGCAGCATCCACAGCACACGCACCGCGCGCAGCGGCCCCAGCACACGCGAGGAGCACGCGCAGCATGTTCGCGCGCAACCGGCCCACGGCCCGCTCATGCTTGGAAAGGGGCGGGCGGCTGCACAGGCACACGCATCACTCGCGGCGTGGTCGTGCCTGGAAGAGCAGCTTGCATGCGTAGGGTATCTTGATGGCCGCCATGTGCTCGCTGCTGCCGTCCAGGGGCGACACCGCGCAGCCCCTCCTGTTGTCCCAGTAGCCCAGCAGGCCAGACTTGGTGTCCACGTGGACCTGGGGGGGGTGTGGGATGAGGGAGGGGGGAGGT
>NW_014012966.1:0-22063 GCF_000611645.1 Monoraphidium neglectum
CCTCCACCCTCCCTCGTGCCCCGACCGCCCGTCTTCCCAGATCTTCAACGGCAACGGCGTGCTGGAGGCGCTCGACGCCGACGACCTCGTCATCAACCAGCCCGCGTGCTTCGAGACCGCCCTATACACGCAGCTCAACTGCAGCTGCTGGGGCGACGCGATGGCAGACTGCCCGGCGGACGCCCATTGGTTCTGCCGGTCGTGCACCAAGGACTGGAAGCGCGTGCCTGGGGCGCCGGGCGTCGCTTACGCCACGGTGAGGAGGGACCACGCTCAACTGGCATGCAACAGGCCGCTCCTTGCGCGTGCAGGTCACCCGTTTGACATCCGCATGTGACGCCTTTTTGGGGCATGCCCTGTTGTGCTCGCTGGCGACCCTGCCTGCGGGTGGGTTTCCCCGCTTCTTGCTAAGCTCTGCCCCTTGCCCCCTGCATGCTGTACCGCAGCCGCCGGATACCAGCAAATGGACCAACCAGCGGTTCCTGGATGGCGACCCGATGTACCGCCTGCTGAAGACAGACCCGCGGTACTTTGATGCCTTTTTCTGGTCCAGCCACACTTTCAGCCACCCGGTGGGTGCGGCGCATTGCACCGGCAGTCGCGGGCTTGCGCTACTCTTGGTGCCCCAAAACCACGCACAGCTGTGATTTCGGGCTGCTGGGGGTGCTGCAGCGGGAGCATGCACACCTTATCCATGCATGCGTTCGGGCGTGGGCCGCTGCCCGCGCCCGTGCAGTCACAAGTACGTGAGGGCTCCAATGTCTAATTAACCGTGCATTTTCGACGCTCCACCTGACCCTGTGAGGCCTCCTCCTCCTCCCCGGTAACCCGCCCCTTCCAACCCTTGATACACCAGATGCTCGACAACGCCACCTTTGACTTTACCAAGGCCCAGATGGACATGAACGCGCGCATGGCTGGACCGGTGAGGCGCCGCTGGGATCTAGCCGGCAGTCCAGCCTCGCCCGACCCGTATGTAGGGCGCAAGAAAAAGCATGCCCATTGCCCATCGCGCACCGAGATGACGAGACTCGCCAAAACCTGCCCGTTGCGCAACCTCGCAATCAAACGCAAAGCCGCCTGATTTGTACGCTGTGACGCCCTTGCTTTCAAATTTGAATCCAAACCCTAGGACTTCTTGGGCTTGACCTCCAAGGCCACATTCAGCCGGTCGTCCATGGTGACGCCCTCCATCAGCGGCCTCTTCAACGCCGACAGCCTCGCCGCGCTGGCTGCGTCGGGCGTGACGGCGGTCGCGGGCGACAACACGTGGCCGGTGCTGACCAACAGGGCGAACCCGCACCATGTGCTGTATACGACGCAGGTGGGCGCGAATGCAGACGGTAAACCAGACCTTGCTGATTAGGGTTGACGGTTCAGGGGGCAGCCAGCAACCTGGCTGCCGACGGCTCCTGAGGAAGCGACCCTCTGGGGCACAAGCACGCTTGGACGGGCAGGAGCTCACTGGCCGGGTGCTTGGCATCCACACGCCCCCCAAGGCCGGCCGTGCATGCTGGTCGCTGTGCCGCCTCGCGTGTTGGTGGCGTCCAGAGCCCCTCGATGCACAACGCCTGCAGGCCTGCAGAGCCGCAGCCGTACGTTCGGGTCTTGTATAGGAAGGATAAGAACTTCAAAGCAACGAAAATGCCACACTGCTCCTTGTTGTCATTGCAGGAGACCAACGGCTACCCTTACGCTCCTGGGGCTTTCGCGCTCGCCATCACGCCAAGATGGGCCACGGCGATGGCTTACAGTGCCTCGTCTGCGCAAGGTGCGGACGTGCGACTGGCTCCTCGGCGTATCTGCTTACACATTCTGACACAAGCCCCGCCAAATGGCCGCCCAAGGGGTGCTGTTCCCGCCATTTTTGTGTGCACCACGCGTGGCCTTGACTGTTGTGCGGACCGCGGGCCCCGCCAGGTGCAGCCTGGACGAGCAGTTGCCGTTCCCAATAGGCGTGCTCAGCAGCTGTCAGTGCTGCCTCTCCGTGGACCGCGGCCGTCCTTCATCCTCTGAGGCGCGCCACCGCTCCAGTCAACTCTCTTGATACAACCTCCTTAATCCCCAAAGCGCCGACCTCAGCTAACCTTGGCACTGCCTTTATGGCTTGCGCAATGCAGAGGCGCTCGACTTATATAACAGCGAGGTCGCCGCCCCCGACAAAGAGATCAGCCTTCAGAACCTCCTGTGGAAGGAAGCTGAGCGGGTGCTCACCGACGGACTGCTGTCGCTGCGCCACGACGGCCACATGTTCCACCAGGTATGCTGCAGGGGCCGGTTCCTGCGGATTTCTGTGTGTGTGTGTGTGTGTGTGTGTGTGTGTGTGTGTGTGTGTGTGTGTGTGTGTGTGTGTGGAGGCGCCCACGCGTGTGGTGGGGGGGTTGCGAGCTGGAGGAGATACAGCCAGACACACCAAGAGCTTGTGGCGTCACCCCGCCGCCCAGACGTGGCTCAACCAACACGCCGTCACGTCCTGTACAGTGTTGGGCAGTGGTCTTTCTTGCGGGTCGCCCTTTTTACCCACTGTCGCCAGCCCTCGCGTTTCTCCCTTTGGGGCTGACCCACGCTCGCACTCTCCGATGTCACCCTTCCCCCTCTTTCCTTGTAACACCCCCCTTGGCAGGCCAACATGCGCGTCGCCGGCAGCGGCGGCGCCGGCAGCCTGCTGATGATGTGGACTGAGACCGTCCTCGCCCGCCTGCTGGCGGTTGTTGACTGGCCGGTGACGTCACTCAAGCTCGACGACCTGGCGGCCGCCTTCATGCGCCGCGAGGCGCGGGACAACTGCCGGCTGTCGCACCGCCTCGGCATCAGCCGGGCATCTGGTACTGTGCAGTACATCGCAGTGACCAGCGGCGCCGCGGCCGCCGCGATCGAGTGCGGCGCGCCGCTGATCACGCCGCGCGGCGTGGGCGTCGACGGCAACGGGACTTCGCTGCTTGCGGCTGTCGGTACGGCCGCGGGCTACAACTCTTCGGTGGTGCGGCTGCCCGCGGGCGGCTCTGCGCTGCTGAGGGTCTCCGGCGCCCTACCCTGGGCTCTGCCGCCGCGCGTGTGACTGATGGAGGCCAGGCACACTCAGTGGGCGGCGCGGCGCCCCGCCTGATGCGAGCCAGCCCTAGCAACATGTGCGCGGCTGCAGCGCGGCGGCGGCAGAATAACGCGCAATTCAATAAGCCCCGCATTTGGAACTTGGCACGAATGCGCACACCCTGCATCATCCTGACTGCCAACTGGCCCACAGCGGCTCGCCTCGCCGCGCACGCCTGGCCCCTGTCCATCCTGACTTTTCTCCCACCTAGCAAGACTTTGTTTTGCGGGGCGATGCGCTCCTCCCTCCCAGATCTGTCATGAGATGATCTGATATTGCAGCAAAGATCTGCTGGGGCGGTGCCTGCTGCGCCTCGCCCCCCCCCCCCCACCTGCTGCGCGGCACGGGGCCCCAAGCCCAAGCGACGCGACGCTTGACCGCGCCACGCGCTTAGCCGCCCCCTTGTTTTCAACGCATCACGGCTTTTCCATATCGGCACTTCAAAGATAAGTTTCGACCCTTGCGGCCCCGCTACCCCCCATCCCCACACACATGTTGTGCACCACACATTCCGAGCTCCTGGCAACATAACGCTACCCATCCCCCAAACGGGGGCTTCCTCTTCGTCCCGGCCACGCCACGCGAGCGGCGAGCCATTGGGAGACTTGCGGTGGGCTTCAGCACACACGTGCGGCTGAGCGCTGTGCTGCGGGGCGCCGGCCCCCTGGGTATTCCAAGCCGCCCCGGCTGGCCCCCTCTGGATGGCCACGCTGTCGTGGCCTCACTTTTGCTCCTGCGCCCCCAACACTCCCTCACGTACCTCTGCGTGACGCAGCTTCCACGGCGCTTCTGTGACTGCATCCGGCCACACGAGCGCGCAGCAAATAACTCGAGTGATGTGACACCCCATCACACCCGATCACCGCTTTCTCGCCGTCGCATCCGTAGCGCAAGATTCCGTTTGTCCCTTTAGCCGACACTCCTAGACGGCTGCGCTCCTCCGTGCGCCGCTGCGTGTTGATCGCTACGCGCCAGCTCAGCGCAGTGCCTCTTCGGCTGCCGCCAGCTGCGGTCTGACAGCCCAGACCTTCCTGGGCCCTGACACACTCACCGTGGCACACAGCCGCCCGCCCTGGCACGCACGGACACATTCAACTGCCCTGGTGACTTGGCAGGTCAGGCTGACGCACCCATCTAACACACCTCGGAGGTGCATCGCATGGTGGAGGCTCACATGTAACGAATCAGCCTTGGGTTCACTCGAAATGATCGTTTTGGTCCGGATCCTGCTCTCTTGCACAAGATTGTGCACGCAGGATCCTTTTGGTCCAGACCCTGCTCTCTTGCACAAGATTGTGCATGCAGCAGCAATGGCAGCACGACCTTGCTGAGCGAGCTCGTTGCTGTTCTGAGCCGACGCCTCCCCAAAATCAGCTTTCTAGCTTTGACAATTGAGTTTCATCACATTTGCCAGCAGCGAGGGGAAGGTCGAAACCCCGTGGCCCTCCAAGGTCGGTGGGGCGGGTGCTGATCCCACCTGCTTCAGTAGCGCCTTACATTTCATTATTAAGCCACAGGGAAAATCGGGTTCGGCCCGGCCCAGGATCCGTGAGGGCTTTGCAGGTGGTGGGATAGTCACGTTGCAGTGACCGGGCTGGAGCGTCCCCCCACTTCCTACAGTGGTGCAAGCGAAGAGCAGGCAGGTCACCACCTGCGGCAGCACGCACAGCGCACCACAGGCATGAGATATCACCTTCACTCATAACTTCACATTATTATCAGTTCAATGGCAGCCTCAGGCGGCCTGCGTTGCTGTGCTGCCACCAGGCCCGCAAATCGACCAACCGTGGCGGCTCTTGTCTGCTCAGAGCAGTGCTGATGTGGCGGCGTTGCTATCGTAACGTGACTCGCTCATGATGATTTCCCCCTTGACCGCGGCACATCGTTGTCAGCATATGCATGGTTCAATGAGTCAACAACAAAAGTGTGCCTCATACGGCCATTTTCGCTGAGCAATTCGCCAAGATCGCTGTCAGAGTACGCGCACGTCGCAAGCGGCCGAAAGACGCGTTCTAATCAATTCTTGATAATCAGGCGTCAAACCTCTGTCATCCTGCATCAGCCCAGCTGCGACGCAACCGCGGAAATCCCAGCCGGGCGGGCGACGCGTCGCTTCACGCCACCCTCGCGCCAAAGCGCAGCCTCGCCGCCGCTGCCCCCGCCCCCAGCCATACAAGGCTAGCAGTGTCCCGGCTCCTGCAGCGCCACCATGGACCCGGCGGGCGGCGCCGCGCAGCCCCTCGGCGGCGGGCGGCGGCGCCTGCGCGTGCTGTGCCTGCACTCCTGGAGGACGAGCGGCGCGATTTTCAAAGAGCAGTTCGAACGCGCGGGGCTGGGGCAGGCGCTGGAAGATCTGGTGGAGATGGTGGGTGCCCCTAGGGCTGCTGATCGCATGGGATTCACAGGGATGAGGGGACTTTGGGCAGCTGCCCGGCCCGCCGCCTGTGCGCCCTGTTGGGGCGCGGGGCCCGGGCGCGCCGGGGGAGTCGCGGGGGATGGTGCAGGCAGCCCGGGCAGCCCCACAGGGGGTCGCGTGGAGTGCTGGAGCTGCAAACGTGTCTTTACAATACCCGCGGCTGCTGGTGACCCGCGACCAACCCTGTGTTTGTGGCTATCCATTACGCCCGCCGCTCACAAGGCGTTGGGGCCCTGCAACCGCAGCGGCGCCCACCGGCAGCCGTGCACGCCCTTGCCCCCTACCACCTGGCTGCCCACTTTCCCCCCCCTTCCCTCTACTCCCCCAAATCTCTTGACTCACCACTGACTCACTACTGACTCACCACTGACTCCACCCCTGACTCACCCCTGACTCACCCCCAGGTGTTCGTGGACGCCCCCAACAGGGCACGCGGCAAGGCACCCCCAGACGTGGCCGCTGCGTTCCCGGGCCGCGACTACTACGGTGCGGGGTGCGGGGTCAAAAGTTTTTGAGTTTTTTGATTGTTTGGCGGCTGTCGTTGGGGCTCGGGCGCAAGCCAACGCAGGCCGGCCTGAGTTGCGGTGGCTTTGCATGGACTGGTCAGACGAGGCTGGACGCACCCCTGTTGGGCGCCCTGGCCGCG
Organism: Monoraphidium neglectum; assembly: GCF_000611645.1. Lineage (NCBI taxonomy): Eukaryota > Viridiplantae > Chlorophyta > Chlorophyceae > Sphaeropleales > Selenastraceae > Monoraphidium > Monoraphidium neglectum. The sequence continues at coordinate 6,154 of NW_014012966.1, forward strand.
TGGCGCGTTGCTGTGTGCGGGGGCCGCGCACGGCCTATTCGGTGGCCTTGCTTTTGCAGTCACGCCATGAGCCCCCGCTCCCGCCCACTATCCCGCAAACGCCGTCGCATTGATTCGCAGAGTGGTTCTCCACAGAAGGCGCCGAGGTGAGTGGTATGACCACATTACATTACATTACATCATGCTTTTCCAGCAGCGAGGGGAGGAACCCTGGCTCCCCAAAGGGGTTACGCCCCTAACCGTGATGGCCAGAGGAGAAAGCGGGTGCGGCCAAGTCGGGAACTAGTAAGAGGGCGCACGCCCCCTTGGCAGGAGACATAAGCAGGCCTTCTTCCAAGCGGGGCAGTTAGAGCAGCGGTCGTCTAGGTATGACCACAGGGCCAGATCCAGCGGCCCTCCCTCTCCTCACGCCTGCTGGCTGCGTCGAATACAAGTTGAGCCCCCAGCACTCCAGGCGCACAGCCGCCGGCAGGCTCGTCCCAGCGCCGCCAACTTGCCCAGACCTCTGTCTCCTCCCCCTCTCCCTCTCGATCACACATACACGCACACGCACACCCACACGCCCACGCCCACGTCCACACCCACACCCACGCCCGCCCGCGCCGACGCCCGCGCTGACGCCCGCGCTGCCACCTGTGCTCACGCACATACACAAACAAACACAAACTCCCAGGAGAACCTGGCCGAATTCCGCCTGACGTACCACGGCCTCGAAAACAGCGAACCATTCGTCGAAAAAATCATCATGGAGCGCGGCCCGTTCGACGGCATCATTGGCTTCTCCCAGGGCGCCATCATGGCGGCCGCGGTGGCGGCGATGCAGCGCGGCGGCGGCGCGCTGCAGGGTGCGCCGCGGCTGCGGTTCGCGTGCCTGTTTGGGGCGGCGTTCTCGGAGCACCCGCGGCATCTGGAGGCGTTCAAAAACGGCAGGGTGGGCAGCACGTGTGTGCGTGCGTGCGTGCGTGTGTGTGTGTGTGTGTGTGTGTGCGTGTGTGCGCGCGATAGTCTTGGAGATTTTGTTTTCAGGGATTGGAGGGGTGTATGGCGGGAAATTGGAGGGCAGAAAGCTTCATGACAGGACAGGCAATTTGCGTATGCTTTGCTTTGTTAGAATCGTCTAGGCCAGCTAGAATCCTCCCGCCACTAAGACCAACCGGTGCGAAACGACAACAGTACAACAGGGTTCAAAACAGGGGTCAAACACAAACCAACCGCCCAGTGCTGACCGCAGCAGGGGCGGGCGCGCCGTTCTTGCTTGTCGATCTGTGTATGCTTCCTTCCATCCACGCGCGGCTGGCGTTGTGCATTCTCAAGGCCGTGCTGTGCGCCTCGGCTCCCGCCACGCCGCCCTGGGGCTGCCTTAGCGACAAAGGCGTCGACTGACGTGATGTTTGACGTTGCTTGATTTTCCAAATCACTGTGCATGTTCACCTTTCAAAATTGCCACCTGCTGCAGGTGGACCTGCCCACTGTCCACATCATCGGCCACAAGGACTTCATCAAGGAGCACTCCATCACCCTGGTGCGTGACGTCACGGTGACGTCATCGCCGAGGGGCCGCCGCGGCTTGCCCCTGCTGCCGCGCCTATCGAGCGACGTCACTGATATGCATGTGCCCCCCCTCAGCTCACTTGCACAATGCCTCGCCAAACCCCACGCTGAGTTTGTGGGGGCTGGGGGACGGGACGCGGCAGCTTCGGCTCTGCAACCCGGCCCTCCCTTCCTCAACTCGCGCCCGCTCAACACCCTGCGCAGCCTCCCTCTAATCCGTGCGTGCGCCGGCTGGGTCCATGTCACCAGACCGTGATCCCTGCATCGACGCCGCCCCGCTAACCCCGCAGGTCCGCAAGTTTGCAAACCCCATCGTGATCTTTCACCCCCGCGGCCACGTCATACCCCGCCTGGAGGGGCCCCAGCTTGCAGTGCTGAGGGCCTTCTTCTCGGCGATGCTGCAGGAGGGCGGCGGCAGCGGCGCGCCCGCGCCCGCGCCCGCGCCTGCGCCCGCGTTGGCGCCGGCGGCCGCTCCGCGCGCCCCGCCCGCTGGGCGGCCAGCCAGCAAGCTATGAGGGGACGGCATGCGAAATGTGTGGCAAGGTCGTGGTTTCGGTGCCGTTTTATGGCAGCGCCGCTGGTGCTGTTTTGAGCTTGGCTGGTAGCATTTGCGCCCATGCTCAATGTGAGTGACCAAGTGGGAACTTAGCACTCTAGACAGACTGTTTGGAGGTCGCGGCCGTCCTTCCCACTTGTGCAACCGCCTTGCTTCGGCTGCGGGCCTGCCGCTCTGTGATCGATTTCACATTCCTGCCCCCGCGAGGGAGTCCCTCTTTTGTTTTGGTCGCCCGCAGCTGCGACCGCCGCTGCGCAAGCGCCGGCTCGTAGAGAGGCTGGCGTGGCGCTCAACAGGGCAAACAACCCTCTGTGTGTTTTACACCTGCCCTGACGAGCGCGCTTTCATGTGTTATCGCGCTCCGCTCTCTTCTACATTTCTCACTCGATTCATCATCAGCTCAGCTGCAGGCAGGGCAGCAGCAATGTGCGGCGCACACCCAAACAGAAAGATGTTGCGACCCAGCACCAAAAATGGGCGTTCTGCGCGACAGGCGACAGGCCTCGCAACGTAACATCACTTGACGTACAGGATTCAGCTCTCGACATCCGGGCTCGGCAGCACGGGGGGAAGGGTGCGTGGGCGCGGCCCCCTGCGCGAATCCAGGACGGCAAGGCCGCTGGCACGAGCGCAAGATCTGAGCGCAGCAGTGTGGGTGATCTATGCAAAGCGCAGGGGCGCACGTGGGTGGGGTGTGGTGCCAGGGCCCCGCAACATGCAACACAAGTGCGGGCCGAAGCGGCGCGCCTGGCTGGCGCTCACAGACACGCTCCGATTGCTGCCTCTTACGCAGGCCGCCGCACACAAAAAAAACAGCACCTATCGATAGATCGCAGCTGCGTCCAACCAGGGGTCGGGGGGCGCCCGCCGACGCCGGCGCCGCCGCAGCAACCCCTGTAGACGCGGCGCTGAGGGTCTGGGGTGGATTTGCGCCTCGCTTTGTCCTGGCTTCGCTTCCTCATGAGGGAACGGCTCGGTCTCGAGCACATCAGACTGTGCGTGGGTGCAGGCCCCCACACGCGCGGCCTGCTTGACACGGGTAAGGGGCCTCAGGGCCTCTGCACACTCCAGCATCGGCTCAGAATTGAAAAGCAGGTTTCAAGTCACCTGGTACAGTGACAGACGCACAGCGGAAAAAAACAGCCCCGGCGACACTGCCCAGCTCGCGGCTGTGGGCGGGGTTCGGCGGTGAGATCGGTTGATGAGTGCGGACGAGGCCCCTTGGGGGCGCCAAACAAACGCAGAGAGGACAGCTCTGTCTCCAAGATTCAGAGTCACGGCGCCCAAAACAGCGCTGGGCACAGAAGTCGGACGGGGTGCACTGCGAGACCGGCTGCGCCGGCGCCGCATCAGTTGCGGGGCTCGTTGGTCGCCGCCTGCGGGGCGGGTGCAGCTTGGGCGTCGCGAGCGTCGCCGGGGGTCAGCACGTCGCGGCCGGACGCCTCCCATTCTTGGAAGCCTCCCTGGTTGAATGGATGGATGGACATGTGTGTGTGTGTGTGTGTGTGTGTGTGTGTGTGTGTGAGTAATTGTGTGTGTATATGTGAGAAAGAGGAAAAGAGAGAGATGGAGACAGGGCGCACACGCGCTACACGCGAGAGAGAGACACACAGAGTGAGGGGGCCAGAAAAAATGTGTGTGAGTGAGCGTGCGCCCATGCGATATTGTTGCAACCGAGCTGTGAAGTCGGCACCCTGCCTCAACCCGCGCCTCACCGCACGCTTTCCCCTCGCCGGGCCCCGCGCCCCACCACCATCCACAAGGGCAGAGCCCTGCGGGCCGCTCGGATGCAGGCCCGCGCGCCCGCCCACATCCGTGCGCGTCGGCACGCGCCCACCTTCATAACGCTTACAGCCGTGAAGCCGCGCTGCACCAACTCATACGCCGCCACCAGCGATCTGGAAATAGGGTTGATGTGCAAAAGGTGTGCCGCCCGTGGTTGGGTTGGGGAAAGGGTGGTTGATTGAGATCGGACACGCGCCCGCACCCCGCGGGGCCGCCTGTCCCTCACGCCCTGCCGCGGCCTGCTGGGCAGCTGGCCGCCCGTCCGCTTCCGTCCGCTCCGCCCCGCCGCCCCCGATTCAGGGGCCAGCTTGCGGGGCGGCGACTCGGCCCTTCACGTGCAGGGCCCGAGCCTCCCAGCCATGACCCCACGATCAAACACACCCCGCATTCAAATCACACCATGCTCGAATAAAACAACACACGGCGACACTCTCCCCACAACACGTCAATCACAGAGCCCCGCGGCGCTCGACACGCCCCCGCCGGTGCGTCGAGGCCCCCTGCGGCGCTCCGCGCAATGCAACGAGCTGATTGAATCGAAAGGGGGGGGAGGCGGCGCCGGGCTCACCGCGTCTGGAAGCCGCGCTGCAGCTTCCCGCCGTCCAGGGACCCCCCCTGGCTGCAGTACAGGACCAGGGGGCGCGCGGTGTCCCCCCGCACCGCGGCCTGCACCTGGGCCGCAAATTCTGGGTTGACCTGAAAACATTGACAGAGGGATTTGGGGGGTGGGGGTTCGGGCATGGTGGTGGGGAGTGGGGAGGGCGGTGGCGGTGGGCGTGTTGCCCGCTGCGGCAGGCGCTGTGGCGCGGTACCAAAATGGCGCCAGGGGGTTGCCTGGGCAGGCCAGTGAATCTGACAATATGGGGCATCTGCAAAGGGCAGTCAGGGCGGCCACACTTCAGAGCCTGCCCGCGCCCGTTGCAAAAGCTTTCCGCCGCCCAAAGACGGCGGGAGGGCGGGCGAGTGCCTCTGGACGGCGCGCGCACGACGAGAGCGCGCGCATGCGCGTGAAGCGTGTGCAAAACCGCGCACCTCGGTACCGTTGAAGACGCCAAAGGCGGCGTAGCCGACGCGTCGCGCGATCTGCCACGGCGTCCTGCGAGGTTGCCAGCGGCCGGCGATCTGATCTGATCTGGGGTGGTGGGGCCTCCATACATTTTTGATGGCAAGGCGCCGGCGGGGGCTGCAGACGCGTGCCGCTCCACCGCATTGAGGGCCGATGCGCGCCCCGGCCGCTCAACATATCGCCGTTGAAACGGGCTTCGTGCGGCGGCGGTCAACCAGTCAAAATTGGTCAAAGTCAAACGCTCACCACCCCTCGATCGGCCTGTAGTACGGCACGTTGACCGCGCCCTCTATGCAGCCGGAGCCGAAGAGGTCTGCGGGTCGCACGTCAATGATGGTTGTGTTGCCGGCCTGGGACGCGAAGACGAGCTCCTGGGGGGAGACGATCTTCACGTTGGCGTTCCTGAGGGCCTGCGCGGCGGCGGCGGCGGCGGCAGCGGGGTCGGACGCTCGAAGCGCGGCTCGCAGGCAGCGTCGGGTAGGCGTATGTCGATGCGTGCGAGCAACGGCGACGGCATCTGCATGGGGCCGCTGTGGCGCCGGTGCCCCATGCATGCAAGTGCATGTGCGCATGCATGTGTTGCAAGCATGCATGCATGTCTGCATCCGGGTTTTGCATAAGTTGGGCAAGGTTGCTTCCAGCCAACCTGTTTCATCAGTTCCCAGCCCGCCGGGCTGGTCGGCCGGTGCCGGCCGATGTCGAGCCCGGTCGGCCCGCCGCGCCCAGCACCATGCGCCGCACGCGGCAGCGTCGCCGCGGCACGACGCGGGCGTGCCGGGGCGGCGCGCAGCTGCTGAGGCCGCTGGGGCCTGCGATCGGCGGCAGGGGCGGCAAGCTGGGAGCTTTCGCGATGGGGCGCACTGGCGTGCAGGGCGCGGCAGAGCGGCGGGGTCTACCGGCGCGAAATCCAGCAAGCACAAATGAATCCTTTGTTGTTTCAGACGGTGAAAACGCGCTGCACAAGCTTGGGACGCGCTCATTCAGCCAGCGCGCTCCCCAGAAAGATCTTTGCCCACCTAGCGCTCGCGCGGTGAGCCTTCAGCTGCTGCATCACCTAGTTTCCACCAAGCCGAATCAGCACACCCGATGTTACAGGGAGGCAAAGCAGACGATCTGTCGGGGCAAGTGCCGTAGAGTGTGTGAATGCAGGCAAATCCGCGTTGCTCTGGAAGGTTTTGGCGAGAGTTCAAGCCTCAGCAAGCATGCATCCACCGTGGCCTGGGTGGTCAGAGAGGCGGGTGGGCACCAGTGCACTTCATGCACTCTGTCGCAGCAGCAACACTGTCTAGCTTGGTGCGCGAGGGGGACAGTCGAAGCAGCAGGCGTACAAAAAGCGTTGGCTTGCGGCGCATGACACATGACGTTGCAAGGCTAGAACTTGTCATGCCACCGTGAGGCCCTGCGCATGACTCATCTCAAGTCAGGGGCAGTCATATGGACAGGTGGCACCCAACCGCGCCACTTGCTGGCCTTGGGAGAGGATGGCCTTGTCGCTTGACAGTCACGAATAGATCACAGCACCAGTACTGCAGCACTACACTTGTTGACCAATGCGACCGGTGACAAGCGCAGATGCGCGCAACGGCAAGAGGGCGACACAGGCTGAGGCAAACGGTGGTGTTTGCAAGCGTGGAGATGGAGTTGAATGGACTGGTGATATTGCGCGGCCCCTGATCAGGCGGCCCCTTTGCGCCTGCGGGCGCTGTCGGCCAATGCCCCGCCTCCCAAGCGTCGCCCTTCGACGTGTACAGTCAATGGCAAGGAAGGGGCGCATGCGGAACACTGCAGGCATGCGCCCGTTTCAAGCGTCGGTCACGGCGTCGCTCGACCCCCAGCCACACCTGCAGCCCCCCCCCCTGTCCGCCAAGCAGGTTGAGCTGCCCTCCCCGCCCTTCCCCTCCCGGCCTCTCTATGTATGCAAAAAAGTGAAGTCACGACGCCTTGATGCTGGCGGCCATTCTTGGAAGTTTGGGCTATGGCGGAGCGCCGTGTATCTCACCAATGGGTCAGGCAACAGTCCGTCAAGATTGAAAAACACTGCCAAGAAGCAAGTGCATGCTGGAAGCCGCAGCTTGTAGTTGTATGCCAGAGCGCGCCCAGGACAAGCCTGCCTCTTCTTCCCTAGCACTGCTGGAGATTCAAAATGTGTGCGGCCGTCCGCCACGAAAACGCGCAAGCTCGTGCGCCTTGTGCGCCCAGCTCCCTTGTGCCAAACCTGACGACGCCACATTGGCATTATGACATGCTCTGTTGGGGCGGCAGGGAAGAGTGGGCAGTGCGGTAGTACATGGGCGAGAGGTCCGTCTGGCTGCCCTGCTCCGAACTGTGGGGTGATGATGGGCAGCTCCTGGACTCTGCCGGGTGGTGTGGCGGCGGCATCACTCACCCGGCGCTCCCTCCATCATCAACAGATGCCCCGCTTGCCTCGTCGCGTGTGTTCGGAGCACTTCCCAATATTCATTCGTATAATCGCGACATTTCATTGGTACAGACTCTTGCGCTGTACTCCGCAGTGACACAATGATGCGTATTGCGGTCGCGCTGCTGGCCGTTCTGGCCATAGGCCAGGCTGAGGCCAGGCTGTCAAATGCATACTGGAACACTCACGGTCAGGGTGTTGTCCAGAACGGCACACAGGTGAGTACCCGGGCGAGAGCACAACATTGGTGGACCCGTGGAATGTACAGGCCCAGGTCACCGGCAACTATGCCTAATGCCTGAATCAAGTCATCAATGACCATATAATCCGCGATCTCGCAGCCCCTTTTCAGTGTCACCGGCCACCGCGTCCCGCCTCGCGCCCGCCTCACGCTCGCCCTGCGCCCCGCCTCATTCGTGCTGCGCCCCCTGCCACAGTCCGGCAAGGTGGCCACGTGGCTCAAGGGCGACACGCCCCTGGACGTGTACATCGCCGAGCCCGCCAACGCCAAGCCCATCGCCGCGGTGCGCCCGATGCCCGCGCGTCCCGCAGTCCCGGCCCCGTTGGTGAAATCGCATCACCCAGCCGCCGCCCGTCGCCGCCAGTCTCAAACCGACCCCCGCGCCGGCTTGACGGTCAGATGCACTGCCGATTTCCCACCCTTTTCGAATACTCAGGTTGTCATCTTCACTGACATCTATGGCTTCGAGTTCTCCAACACCCGCCTGTGGGCCGACAGGCTGGCCAAGAAGGGCGGCTTCCTCGTCGTCATCCCCGACTTCTTCAGGGGCGACGCCCTGACTGATGCCACCCGCAACACCTCCGCTGTCTGTGAGCCCTTCGCGCAGGCGGGGCAGGCCCGCGCTTCTTTGCAACACAGTCTGAAACCGCGCCTTGCCTCGCCGGCATGCAGCGCTCCGGCTTCCCCTCCTGTGCATGGCGGACCCTGGAGCGCTCCCACCCCTCACTACACCCGATTGAGAGTTGACCAGATACACCACCAGAAGACATAGCACCCGCCCGCGGCGGCTTCGCGACTGGATCGAGCACCTACCGGCCGCCGCCCCACGCACAGTTTTCCCCTCCTGCCCCTGCTGCCAACGAAGTGCCCCCCCCTTGTCACGCCTCGCGCCCCCGGCCAGGGCGCACCCGCCACCCCAAGGACCGTGTGCTTAAGGACTTCACCGCCGTGCTGGCCGAGCTCAAGAAGGCCTACCCCTCGGTCAAGAAGATCGGCCAGCAGGGCTTCTGCTGGGTGGGCTGACCTTGTGATAGTTGTGTGATAATTTTGTTAGGGAGGTCTGGTGCAACATCCCTTGCGCGTGATGTGGGGTGTTGCGGGCTGTGTTGTGGTCTTGTGTGTGGTGGGCAGATTGCGAGAGAGCGCTGGTGGGCTTTTCCCGAGAGCACGGCTAAGGCCACGGCTGCAGCTGGAGGGTGCAGGTAGTCTAGTTTTCAGCAGAGGGTGCACCGCGCAAGACGCCGCTGCCGCTCCAACACGAGCTCAATGAGCCGCCACCCGCCCAACAACCCCGCCAAACACCGTACCTGGAACTCCCACAACAGGGCGGCGGCTACTCCGTGTGGCTCTCCGCCGCCGGCGCCCCCAAGATTGCCGCCGCCGTCGGCTACCACATCTCTGCCGTCACGGCCGCCGACATCGACGCCATCACCGGTCCCATCAGCCTGCAGCAATCCGACCCCGCGCTCGACAACTCGGTCAACGAGACGCTGTACGCATACATCGAGAAGGTGGGCCGTGCGGCGTCGAGTGTCGTGGGGGGTGTTGACATTGGTCCTCAATTCCAGCCAATGTATACGCAAGGCGCACGTATGTCAACAAGGACATTGACTTGGACACATGGAATCAACAGAAAGCTGCTGCACAGGAGCTGAGCCCCAATTTCACAAACAGGCTGGGGCGTGTGGGAGTGCTGACACGCAACTGGTGCTGCCGACCAATCCTGCCTCGTCCACCTCCCTCCCGCCAACGCCCCCTCCCCTCTCCTCCCCCTTCTGCATGCAGACGTTCAAGGCCAAGCGCGCCAAGGGTATCCCCGCCTACACCACTTTCTACAAGGGCTTCCCTCACGGCTTCTCCCTCCGCGGCAACCTGTCCGACCCTGCCTATGCCAAGGCCGCCTCCACCGCGTTCTACGAGGGCGTCAAGTTCCTCAAGGCCCGCCTGCTGCCCCCCACCGACCCCATCAGCCGCGTGGTCGCGCTGAAGAACAGCCTGCTGAAGTCGGCCCAGAGCGCGGTCGCGCAGGTCGTGGCGGCGCCCAAGGCGGCGGCGCCCAAGGCGGCTGCCCCCAAGGCGGAGGCGGCGGCCCCCAAGGCGGAGGCGGCTGCCCCCAAGGCGGAGGCGGCTGCCCCCAAGGCGGCAGCGGCTGCCCCCAAGGCGGAGGCGGCTGCCCCCAAGGCGGCGGCGGCGGAGGCGGAGGCGGCGCCCGCGACGAAGCCCTGAGCGGGGCGGGCCATCGCGGCACACCCGCGCGCCTGCTCGATTGCTGGGCCTTGCCTGCGGCATGAGAACGGCTTGCCGTTAGTGTGTGCGAGCTCAGTGCAACCAACTACCTTTTTCAAACGAAACTGGAGCGCATTGTGCTCAAACTGCATGGGATTGCCAATTGGTGATTCTGGGTCATGAGGGAGGGGCAGCGGGCGACTGCTTCGCGGATGGGCTCGCTTTCATCTGTGGAACAGCCTCACCAACAACCTGGCATCGCCCTCGGCTCCACACCCCTGAGCATGTGTTTGACCGTCTTTGACCAGCCTGATCGCGCTTGCAGCTCGGCTCTGCCCCTCTGCACTCGCGCTCTGGCGTTGAACCTGGGCGCTTGGCATGCCCGCTTTACTTATGCACTGGCACTCTGGCGCAAGATTCAGGCAGCATTCTGCCGACTTGGCGCCGCGACCTTGAACGCACTCACTGCCCACACTTGCAGCACCACCCTAAGCGCGGATGTGTGCATGCGTGCCAGCACCCTGCGGCTCCAACCTACAGAGGTGTAATTAAGGAGGTGTAACTCGCGTGTGAAGGTGATGTGTGGTGTGCCTTGCACACAACCTCTACAGCACGTGGCACAAACTGCAAGCTCCTGGATCATGTCACAGCATGCAATCAGGCTGCATCTTGCCAAGCAATGGCGCCCTTGAATGAACAGTAGTCTGTCGGCCACTGCACCTTGCCGTGCGCACAAAGCCTCTATGTGAGTGGGTGGCTCAGGATTCTGACGATATGCACGTGTTGCAAGCGGGAGACTAACAGTTGCAAAATGATTTTCACCCAAGGTGCATAAGATCTGCCGCGCGGTGACAACCAGGGAGCCTTGTTGTTAGAAATTGGGATCACGGATGCATGAACCCGTTTGACGCAAGGGCGGACTGCCGGGCGCCCCTCCCTTGGAGCCTAGCTGCTTGCAGAAGGCAGGGTAACTTGCCCTCCTCAGCTGGGCTGCTGCCGGCCGAACCGCACCATGATTGGCGTGTCTCACTGCATAATCAGTGCTTGGCAGGCGCGGGGGCGCAGAGGTCGGACAGCCACCAGGCTTCAGGGAAGGGCAGGAAGGGCACTGGGCGCGGGATGGTCGACCCAAACTGCCGCGCCACTTTGCGGCGTGCCAGAGCCAAAGCTCTAGGCGTGCACGTACACGCTGCGAGCAAACGGCCGCTATGGATCATAATTATGCTTGCTCTGCAGCTAGTGCCGTGCGTCTTTACGCGCTGTTATGTTCCTTGATCCAAATTTCAACATCGTGAGCCTAAAAGGTATACTGTAAAAGCGGGCAACCGTGGGGCGTGTCACAATATCATCGTCCACTCACCTTTTGACACGGCCAGTGCCTATACGTTGCCATTCTGGGCTTCAACGAAGAACAAGAACTACACATTCCATACCGATGGTAAAAGGCTCTACTGCTACGGAGCTTCAGTCGCAGCCTTGGCTTGGCTTGATTTCGAATGTATTCCTGTCAGCGAGCCTGCTCTTGGCGCCAACACCACATGTGGGCGCAGTGACACCACTCCTCGCTGGCTGGCCAGGCTGGATCTTGCCCTGTCTGGCGCGATTGGTCCCAACAGATGCGACACAAAAGGAGGAAGCCAATCAAAAATATCCAGCACGTAGGTGGAGAGGGGATGGCCACTTGAGTCGCAGCACCACAGTGTGGTATTGCTTGCGGCACTCGGGTGTCGTTGCACTCAGCTGGTTGGCATGGCCTTCTGAGTGCTCAGTATCTTCACCACTAGGATCGTTACTTGCAATCGACCGTATCTCATATGAAATGCAAATCCAGTCAGTGTAGATCCCTGGCCGCTGCTAAGATGCAGGGGTAATCGCTATCGAGGTGTGTGTACCCCTTGAGTCGGGCGCTGGCCAATGCTGGCCGCTGGCCAAGACTTGGGGCTGACGCCGCGATAGGCCGCCATTTGTGGCCCATTGACATTGTCACGAGTGTGGTACATCAACATGACTTTGACAGTCAGGAAGGCGAGGCTGTTCGTGGCGATCAGCACCGTATCTTGCGAGTCACTCACGGTGTCACTGGATGAGGCCAGGCAGCGTTGCAAGCATTTGACGTCAAAGTGAGAGATTTCTTTCCGTCTTCCAGCTCACTGTGCAGTTTGTACGTTTCGACCTGCGTCGCTCCAGCCACGGGACGAACAAATCTCCCACCTCCTCCGGCCACACCGAACTCCGTGCCCTCTTACAGACCCAAGTGCGTGATGGGCCTCTCTGGTCCTCTGAGGGCGATTAAAGCTGCATGGAGTGCTGCCAGTTGCAGCTGGGGTGGATTTCTGGTCACGTGCGCTCCCAGGCCCAACCCACCTGTCACACCTCCATGGCAACGCAGTGACGGATGGCACCCCCACCCCTTCTCCGCGCCGACACCCACACCCAGGCTTGCCGGTTCTCATCATGGCTTGTGGGCTCCGCGTGCTGGCGGCCGTCCTGGCGCTGTCCGTCCTGGCGTCCCCTGCCCTGGCTGCCCGTCACCTCAGGAACACTCCGGGCACCAACGCGTCTGCGGTTGGCCCCGGCCAGGTCGCTACCACCAAAGCGGGCACTCCGGCAGCCACCAACCTGAACCTGACCACTGCTGGCCCCAGCCAGGGCACCACAACCGACGCAGGCCAGGTTGCTGCGACCAAAGTGGGCGCCCCAACAGCCACCAACCAGAACCTGTCTGTTGTCAGCCCCGGCCAGGGCACTGCGACCGATGCGGGCGCCGCGATTGCTGCTCCCCAGGACCCGAAGGTCGATGCTCCCAAGGCTGGGGCCAAGTATGGTGTGAGGCAGACCCCCAAGTAAATGTGAGGGTCACGGGAGAGCCCATGCCTGACTTGGCTTCATTCTTGCCACCAGCTGCGAGGGCCCACCCCTACCTCGCTGAAGAACCCCCGTTGTTGCAGCCGCCCTCTGGGCCGGCACTCTTCACACACAAACCCGCCCTCTGGGCCGGCACTTTTCACACACAAACCCCGTCGTTTGGACTTTGCCCCATGTATGATTTGGCGTGCCGCAGGCCCATGTAAGCCGCAGTTGCACGCGGCTCTTGTTTTGAACGTGCCTTCCAGTTGGGTGTGTCTGAAGTTGCGATCATGGAAGAATGGTGCGGGCCTGCATCTGTACTTTTTATCAATGGTAACCAGTGAATGGCGGTGACTGCAACATAGCAAGGCAAACAATCTTTCCAGCAGCGGGGGGCGGGGGGAGGGTGGGGGGCGCTTGCGGGGCGCAGTGGGGCTGTCGGGGCGCAATAGATTTGTGGGGCATTTGAGTATGTTGAGCAGGGTCTGAGAGGGCTTCGGCGGCCTGAGCTGCGCGCATGCCGTGTGTGGTGCTCGACTGCAGCAAAGCGCACAACACATTGGAGCAGCCTGCTGGACTGCTGGACTGAGTGCACATGCAGCGCGGCACATGGCGACGACGTGTGCAGGCAACATCCAGGCGGCTTGCACTGGATGCGTTGATATACGTGAGTCAGCCATGATCACGAAGTGTGGAGCCTTGCTTGATACCAAGTACAAAATTTCAGTGTCCATCCTGCCCACGCTCGCATGGATAAGGGTGCTGCAAAAACAGCCACTTCTGTGCGGCGGCAGCGCCAGTTGCTTGCATGAGTGGGCTGTGGACTAGCGCCCGCCGGTGTGCTAGCCACAAAGCGCGGGCACGTGCACAGTCCCGTCGCGAATCGAACGCCCGGCCCCCAATTGTGTAACCCCGCGACTCTTTCTGCTGAGCGCCGGGCCATGGTTACACTCAGAGAACTCAGAGCCCGGGGCCAGAACAGGCACCCAGACTGTCGTGCGTTCCAAACCCGCCGCTGCGCCGCGCCCGAGCACGCCTCGCCTCAAGCCAAGGCCCCGGGCCGCGCGACGGCCGAATATCGACCTTCGCGCCCCGCCAGCCCGCCGCCCCTCAAACCTAGGGCCCCACAAAATGTGAGATCTGAGGCATCACTCCGCGCACGTCGGCGCCTCTTCCTGCTCGTCCCGCCGCCGCGGGGTGCGCAGGAATGCAGGTGTCTGGCCGCCATGGAGCAGGGACGCCACTTCAGCGTCCAGCGCGTCCCCCGCGCCGTTCGCCTGCTGCTGCTCCTGCTGCTGCTGCGGTTGCTGCTGCTGCTGCTGCTGGTGGTGGTCGGCGCTCTGCTGCTCCCCAGGACCGGGCGGTTCGCTGCTGCCGGCTGCCGGCGGCCCGACCTGCTGCTGCTGCTGCTGGTGCTGCTGGTGCTGCTGCTGCTGCTGCTGCTGCTGCTCTGCCTGCGGCTGCGCCTTCTTTTTTGCCCTGCCCGCAGCCAGCGGGTCGAACCGCCCGCCGGCGCCGCCGCTGCCTGGGCCCGCCGCCGCAGCCGGCGCAGGCGCCGCCGCCGCCGCCGCCGCCGGCGGGGCCGCCAGCTTTGACGGCCGGTAGGTGTGCCCCGGGATCGTCACAGGAATCGGCCCTGTGGCTGCCGCCGCCGCGGCCGCCGCGGACGACCCCTCGCCGGCCCCCTCTGCCTTGTCATCCGCATCCGCGTCCTCCACCGCCGAGACCCCCGGGATGCGCGAGAACGTCAGCCACGTCCCGCCCCCGCCGCCGCCCGCTGACGTCACGCTGATGTCACCGCCGCCGGCGCAGTCGACGACGACCGTGTCGTCCTCCTGGAACTGGCCGGTCAGCAGGGCCTTGGCCAGGGGCGTCTCCAGCTCGCGCTGCACGGCGCGCTTCACAGGGCGCGCGCCGTACACCGGGTCAAAGCCCACCTCAGCCAGGTGCCTGCGGCGGTTTTTGAAGGGTTGGAGTTTGGGGGTGGTTGGGGTTTGGGCAAGGGGATGGGGTTCAGGGGGTTGAGCGCAGCATGGAGGGGTGCGGGTTGAGGGTTGAGTGCTTACGTGGGGATGTGTGCAAAGAAAGGAGAACTGTGTGTGTGTGTGTGTGTGTGCGCGCGCGCGCGCGCATGACTCAGTGTGCAAGGTGTCTGTTACGAGGCTGGTGGGTTTCACAAATGCTCACACTCCCTCTGCCCCTCTCCTCCACTCGTTCACAATCCGACTGACGAGAGACCCCAACTCTTAACACACAAACACACACACACACACGTACACGCACGCGCGCGCACACACACACACACACACAAGCGCGCACGCACCTGACTGCCGTGTCCTGCAGCAGCAGCTTCATCTTCTTCTCAGACAGCCGCTGCCCCACGCCGCGCACCTGGGGGCGCGGGGGATGAATTTGGGCATGGCGTCGCGGCAGCACCATCGCCGCGCGAGTCGGACCGCGCGGCGGCGCCGCTGGGCGGTCGAATGCCAGGGTGCCCCGGTCAACGAGGCGATGCCGCTTTTGCTCGCCCCAGGCCAGCGCGGTGGTTCTGGATCCAGAGCATACAAACGCGGCTACTTGAGGGTTGAAGGAAGCAGGTTCTGTCCCGTGACCCCAGGGCGCGCCTTCAAGTCTGCGCGGCCCCAGATGAGAGCGCGCGCAGCGTCTCGTGCCGCGCCCCTCAAACCTCGGACCTCGGACAACAAGAAGAGATTCAGATCGCAACACCCACCTGCAGCCGCACGATGGTCTCGATCTGCTCCGCGGCCAAGGGCTCGAATATGATGAACTCGTCGATGCGGTTTATGAACTCGGGCTGGAAGTGCTTGCGGACCTTCTCCATCACCAGCTCACGCATGTCTGTGGTGTGTGTGTGTGTGTGTGTGCGTGGGTGCGTGTGTGTGTGCACGTGTGTTTGTGTGTGTGTGTGGGGGGGTGCGTGTGTGCGTTCGTGCGTGCGTTCATACGTGCGTGCGTTTGTTCGTGCCTGCGTGCATGTGCGCATGTGTGGTGGGGGCAGCAAAAAGGATGTGTTTGCGAGAGCATACTGTGCAAAGCAGCAGGGCTCCATCGGCTGCCCCCCTCACCCGCCATGCTGCCGGGCGCGCCCTTGGCGCGCTGCTTGTAGGTGTAGTTGAACACCTCAGCGCTGCCCAGGTTTGATGTGAGGATGATGATGGCGTTCTTGAAGGAGACCACGCGGCCCTGGCTGTCGGTGAC
>NW_014012965.1:0-4367 GCF_000611645.1 Monoraphidium neglectum
CGCTACCACAGAGCGCGTTCGCCCAGATGGAATTTGCTGGATGCGACAGAAGCAGGCACCGCCGTTCCTTCCAACAGGCGCCCTGTGCAGCCGGCGCCCGCGGTTCTCAGGGCTCCGAGCGCTCAGCTTGGCTTGCCGCGTCGCGCCGCGCGTCGTGCGCCGCGCAGGTGACGCACCTTGGTTACTACCGGACGGAGGAGGAGGCGGCGCGCGTGTACGACAAGGTGTCGATCAGCCTCCACGGGGACAACGCTCAGACTAACTTCCCCATAGACCAGGTCTGGAGGGGAGATCCACTTTTTACCCTGATCGTCGCACACCGCCTGGGGTGCAGGGCAATAGGACGCCTCGCAGCTCGTACGGATGCACTGGGGGGTTTGGCATGGCCACGGGCGCCGGATCGGGCGCGCACGCTGGGGTGTGGAAGCGGGCCTATTATGGCCCCCTGCATCAAGCCGGGCGTCAAGTGTGCCTTGAGGCCTCCTCGCTCGTGGCGCCGCCGGCCCACCCCCCTCCCCCCACAAAGAAGGCGCAAACGACCTCTCCACTGAACCCCTTGAATACACACGCTCCCAAACCCATTCATCACCCACAGTACGCAAAGGAGGTGCCGGCGCTGCAGCAGCGGTTGAGCGGTCTGAGCCGCGAGGAGCTGCAGCGGGCGCTGGGTGTGAAGCCCATGGACCGCAGCAGCAAATACCGCGGAGTTGGCAAGAAGAGGGGGCGCTGGGAGGCCAAGGTGCAGCTAGGGGCGCGCGGCGCGCCTCAAACCACGCTGTGCCCAGGCAGTCGCATGCCATCAAGAGCCGCTGGCAGCCGGCGTTGTTGCGTGAGGCCGGCGCCATGTCTAGGCTTGGCCAGATCCGGTCTGATGCGGTGCTGATCCGGCCACGCGGGGCCCCGCGGCTTGTGACCGCCCCGCTGCAGGTGGTGCTCAACCGCCGCTGGGCGTACCGGGAGCTGTTTGACTCCGAGGAGGACGCGGCGCGCGCGTACGACGGCGCGATCTGGCGCCTGCGGCCGCGGGACGCGCGGTCGTACGTCAACTTCAAGGACTCGTGCCCGCAGGACGTCGCCGACTCGCTGCGGCGCGCGGCCAAGGTGCGGCCGCCGCCCCCTGAATTGGAGCCAGTCGTCACTCCAAATTGGATCCAGGGCCTCCAAACGGCCGCTCACGCTGCGCCCAGGCCAACGATCTGGTCGCCAGAAGCAGCGATTTTCAACTGCATCCCAACGCCGCCCTCCTCCCCACCCGGGCGCCTCGCTCAACCTTTGCCTCCGCTCAACCCGGCATCCCCCGGCCCCGCCTTTCCACAACCCCGCCCCTGCAGGACCACCAGCCGATCGCGCTGCACCCGAGCGGCCTGCCCATGACCGCCAAGCCGCTGCTGGACGCGGGGCTGCTGTACGACGACGAGGGCGTCAGCGTGAAGACGTCCAAGCACCGCATGGCGCGCATCGTGTCCACGGGTGCGCCATGCGCGGGCGCATGGGACCGCATGGGGCCGCATGGCGCCGCATGGGGCTGCACGGGCTGCATGGGGCTGCATGGGGCTGCATGGGGCGTCAAAGTGTGCCGCATAGGGCCGCGCCGCGCGGAGCGCCCGCTGCATGGCGTGCCATGAGGCCGGCTTGATGTTGCATGGCGCGGTTGCATGACGCATGCAGCATGCATCGGAGCCCAAGCGCCCATGCGGCGGGGCGGCATGCTTTTGGCCTCATCTCAAGAGCGCACGCCGACGCGTCGATGCACTGTCGGGTCGCGCGCGCAGGCGACCTGGCGACCATCGGCGACGTCAACGCCGCGACCACCAGCAGCGGCGACCCCTCCGGCGCGCACGACCACAGCGGCACGACGGGCGGCGGCTGCACGCCCACCGCGGGCGCAGCGGCCGCGGGCGTCAGCGGCGGCGCGAGCGGCGCGGCGTCGATGCCGAAGAGCGCGTCGTTCACGGCGCTCTCTACACTCGACCACGCGGCGGTGGCCGCCTCCGCCGCGCCCGGCGCCATCCTCAGCGCCGGCGGCGCGGCCGGGCCCCCGCCGGGCGTGCTGGTGCCCATGGGTGCATTCAGCATGGGGCCCGTGCCCATGCTCGGCACGCACATGGGTGGCGGCATGGTGGCACTCGCGGGCGGCGGCATGACGCGCGTCCAGAGCACGCCGTCGCTGCATGCGTATCACGCACAGGCCGGCGCCGCGCCCCAGCCGCTCGGCGCGCACGGCCTCCCGGGCCTCGGCGAGGCGGGGGCGCCGCATTTTGGGGACAGCGGCGGCGGCGGGCTGCGGGCTCCTGGGCAGGGCGGGGTGGCGGGCTTCTCGGGCGGCGGCGGCGGCATGGCGAGCGTGAAGCTGGAGGGAACCTACTGGAGCGCAGAACTGCCTGAGGTGCGCCGGTGATTTTAAGAACGGACGCTGTTTTCCCCAAGTGGCATGGGTCCTGGGGCGCCGCGGCCTTGCTTTCGGCGCGGGCGGAGGGCTCTTTAGAACAACCCGGCAGCCGCCATTGTCGTTTGGGGCAGGCGCGCCTGGCGCTCTGAGCGTCTGCGAGCGCTCTCACTGCGCGCCCAGCGCCCGCCAACACGCGCCCCCATACTGCCCTTGTCAGCAGGCCGGCGGTGGCGGTGGCGGTGGCGGTGGCGGCATGAACCGGTCCCGCTCATGCGGCAACTTGGCCTTGGGCGGTGGCATGGGCGGCAGCGACCTGGCATCCTTGCAGCAGCAGCAGCATCACACGGTGGCCACGGCGGCCATGCTGCAGCAGCAGCAGCAACAGCAGCAGCACCATCAACACCACCAACATCACCTCCACCATCACCACCAGCATCAACAACAGCAGCAGCAGCAAAGCAGCGAGGGCAGCCCGCTGCTGCAGCAGTACAGCGGCAGCGGCAGCGCGGGCGGCGCCGGCGACGGCGGCGGCGGCAGCGCGGGGCGGCAGCTGCTCGTGCGCGTGGGCAGCGAGCAGCACCTCATTGCGCCGCAGCCGACGCAGCTCGGCCTCAAGGGCATGTCGCGAATTGCCAGCGAGAGCCACTTGGGAAGCATGGTGCCGGTGACCCCCACCAGCCTGCTGCTTCGGGGCGAGGTGGAATTGGGGGGCGGCCAAGGGGCCGGCGGGCAGGGCGGCCTGTCCCAGCAGCACATGCAGCACCAGGCGATGCTGCTGCAGCAGCAGCACCTGCAGCAGCAGCAGGCGCTGTACCAGCACCACCAGCAGCAGCAGCTCGGGCTGCTCCAGCAGCAGCAGCAGCAGCTGGCGCAGCGGCACGGGGGCGCGATGCCGAGGTCGCACTCGGTGGCCGTGATGGGGGGCCTCGAGTCCATCGACGAGATGGCCGCCACGTCATCTTATTCAACGCTCTTGGGCGGCGTCTCAGGTCCAAACCTGGGTCTGGCCGGCGGCGGCAGCGGCGGCGGCGCCCCCGGCATGGTGCCCGTCGGGCAGCCCGGCGGCGCGCACGGCGTTGGGCACGGCCTGCTGGCGCCCCAGGCGCCGCCGCCGGGCGCGCTGCCGGGCGGGGTCGCGGTCCCGCTCGGCGGGCTGCATGGGGGGTACAGCCACGCGCCGCTGGGGCTCGCGCCCATGCAGCTGGTTCACGCCGCGCCCCCCGGCGCTGGGCCCGCCGGCGGCCTGCCTGGCGCGGGCCCGCCCTCCCCCCTGCCCGGCA
Organism: Monoraphidium neglectum; assembly: GCF_000611645.1. NCBI lineage: Eukaryota > Viridiplantae > Chlorophyta > Chlorophyceae > Sphaeropleales > Selenastraceae > Monoraphidium > Monoraphidium neglectum. The sequence continues at coordinate 3,670 of NW_014012965.1, forward strand.
GCGCGGCCGCCGCGGCGCAGCAGCTCGGCGCGGCGCTCGGCTCGGGCAAGCAGCCGCACGGCGACAGCAGCGGCGGCGGCGGCTGGGGCACGCCCCCCGGCGGTGGCGGCGCCGCCGCCGGGGCCCATGGCGGCCTCGGCGACCCCGAGCGGCCGGACTCGCCGTTTGCCATCAACGGGTCGGTCCACATCGGCGGCGAGGAGTTGGATATGACACTCGCGTTCCTGAGCGACGGCCCTGGGGGCGTGGGGGACGATGTGGACGACCCAGATCACGGCCTGCGGCTGCACGACGGCCCCGGCGGCATGCTGGCGCCGAGCCCGGGCCCTGGGGAGCTCGGGGGCGGCGGGCTGCTGCTGGGCGACGGCGTCATGCGCATGGACGAGACGGCGGGGTGACGGCCGCGGGCGGGGTGACGGCCTTGGCTGAGGCGCCGTCGGGACGGCTGCTGGACGCTCGCGCACCCCTGGCGCCGCCGCGGCGCGGTGCGTCACATGGCCGTCAGTTGAGGGCTGAGTACGCTTGGCCGGTGGGGAGGGGAGGGGGGGAGAGGGGCGGCGAGCGCGCCGCGCATTGGCGGCGCTGCGCGCCTGGATTGCGCAGGCGCGGCCACCCGCCGCAGCATTGATTGGTTCATCCGGCGGGCCTGAGCCCGCGTGCGCCCGCTCTGGCACGCGCTGAGCTGGCGGGTCGGTGGC
>NW_014012965.1:4803-6655 GCF_000611645.1 Monoraphidium neglectum
CTGAGCTGGCGGGTCGGTGGCCGCGCGAGCGGGGGCTCTGCTGCGTCTTGGAAGCTCGGCCTGCGGGCGCTGTCGTCGCTCCCGCGACAATCTCGGCCCTGTGGCCCGTGCGGGGTGCTGGAGCCAGGCACCAGTATCTGTGGACGCGCTACACCATGTGTAGAGCGCGGGAAGCTGCGGGCACCGCCTGTTAGGGCGGGGGCGTGGCGAGTTGGGTGTCCGTGGCGCCGGCCGCGGCTCCGCGGGGCGCGCTGACTGGGGGCGGCGGGGAGGTGGCGGCGGCCGTGACGCGCGGCGGCGCGGCGCGGATGGTATTGAATTTCCGCGCCCGTGCCCGCTTTGCTGGGCTTGACAAGCAAATCACAAGAACACACCACACCACCTCAACCCAGAGTTTCTGGTACTTTTCATACGCACGCGGCGGCTAGTCACACACCGCTTGCACCAACGCCGGCGGCGCCCACAGTCCCGGGCCGCGCGCACGTGCGCCGGCGGCGCGCGACGGCGCGAGCCACTCTAATTTTGCAAGCACCCTGCGCAAACACATCTTGGCGCGCCCGGTGCGCCCCGGCAAGGGGGCTGTCCCATCGGCGCCGCTCTCACTTTTTTGTGCCATTTTGTCTCGCCTCGCCTTCGTGTGCGGCGCCGGCCCCGGTAAGCGCTTCAACACCTGCGAGCGCCGTTCCTCCCTGCAAGGCAGTTTTGACTGGCGCTTGACCGCACTGTAACCGTTCTGCTTCGTCAATCGCCATGTGATGGCGTCTTAAGGGGCCTGGCCTTTTGCTGAGGCGGCTCTGTGCAGAGGCACTTCAAACGCGTTGTGGCTTAGCTGGTTTCGTGGAAGTGCGCCCCCGCTCGTGCGACTTGGGCCCGTCGTCCATCAGCAACTGGCACATGCACACCGTTCTGTTCCTAAAGCGAAACAAGTGGATGCCAGTTAGAATGGACCGCCTCTTGAAACCCAAAACGGGTGTTCTTGGGGGCGTCCCGGAGGTCTTTCGGCACCCGCGACCTTCGAGGCCCCGAAGCCGTGCAAGCCTTATCAACGCTTCACTTGACGAAAAACACTGTGACGTAGCGTCTAGCTACTCCAGGCGCCAGGTCGCGGTGCAAGCGCCCGCCGCAGCAGCAGCGACCGCTGCTGTGTTGCTGATCAGCGGGCCCTTTGGTGAGCGGCGCCCCCCGCCCGCATGCAAACCGCCACAACGCACCCATGCCCAGCTGCTTCCACTCGAGCCCACCTGCCCCGTGCCCACGCGCACCCCTCCTTTGTCGACGTGCGCCCCATGCAGTCGGCGGGGCGCGCCATACTGTTGCGGCGGCCACAGCAGTCCCGAAACCCGCGGCCCCAGCGGCCCAGTGCTCCCCGGCCCTGCTTCATGCCAAGGCCGAGTTCCTGGCCAACCACCCAGAATATGGGTACAAGTGAGCGCAGCACCCACCGCGCTCCCGCCCGCGCACGACCTGATGCGGCCTCCTCGCACGCACCGGTCAGGCACGCTCTGGGCGTTCCCCAACACCCCACCCCCCGCACGCCGTCGCCGAGCGCGCGTCTGGCCAGGCAGGCGCTCCCAGGGCTGCCACCGGTTCTGTCCAGTGCGGCTGCCGTTCCAGCATGTTTCCAAAAACCGCACTGCCCTGCAGTTTGTCGCTCCTTGCACGCCTGTGACGGGGCTTCCCTCCTAACGAGCGGCTGGCTTGGATGCGACTCTTTTCGCAGGCTGGGTGATCAGACACGCGCCCTCCTCTGGCCCCTGACCCCCGACAAACGCGCGCGCACACACACACTTCCGCACGCACACGCACGCACGCGCACACACACACACACACACACACACACACACACACACAC
>NW_014012965.1:7168-22994 GCF_000611645.1 Monoraphidium neglectum
CACACACACACACACACACACACACACACACACACACACACACACACACACACACACACACACACACACCGACCTCACCCATCGCCTCCTTCCCTTCTGCTCCCTCCTCCGCTCAACCCCTTGCTTCCCCTGTGCACCCCCCCCCCTTTCATCCAGCGGCTGGCTGGACACCAATTTCGAGGCGGAGCTGGGGGTGCGGCTGTGCGGGGACCACTACCTGGACTTTGCGGGCAGCGGCCTCTACACCAACAGCCAGATCAGGCGCGCGCAATTTGCACCTGTATTCAACATACGAGCCCGGCCGACAAGCCCCGCGGCGCGCGCGGCCGAAGCGGCGCGGTGGTTCGTGCGGCACCCGCACGTGGCTCACATAAGTTGGATATTAGTGCGCAACAGCAGCCGTGATTGGCCCAAATGTTGTCGCTTTGTTGCAGAGTTTGCAGCCACAAAGGCCACTCCTTACATCTAACAAACCACTCCGGCTTCAACACACGCACGCACATACACATGCGCACACAAAAACACGCATACACACTTGGCATTTGCGCGCACCGCCAGGGCCGCCACCGCAGAGCTCTCTGCTGTGGTGTACGGCAACCCCCACAGCACCAACCCCAGCAGTGCTGCCGCATGGCGCGAGGTGGAGCGCGCGCGGGCGCGGGTGCTGACGCACTTCAATGCCGATCCCTCAGAGTATGTGGTGGTGTTCACCAGGTGAGAGGGCAAATGGGGCGTCCTATCACCTGGGTGGGACGTCAGTTGGGGCCGTTTGGGGTTGACTGGCCCCAGTGGGATTATTTCGGTCGATGGATGTTGTACAGGGTTGGTTGGGGTCAGTTTGGGTGGGTTGTAGCCGGCTGGGGTCGGTGGTTGGGATTAATTGGGATCGGTTGAGGTTGGCAGGGGTTGGTAGGGGTTGGTTGGGGTTGGTTGGGGATGGCTGGGGGCGTTTGGGGATGGTTGGAGTTGATTGGGGCGCAGCACATGGCAAGCTTGCTGCCCATTGTGGTTGGATTGCGCGCAGTCAGAGCAAAGGCAGTGGATCGGCCGACGGGGCTGCTAGACTGTGCGGCACAAGAAGCCCATGCGAGCGCTGGCGCAAGGCAGGGCGTTCGTGTCTCACAGCTGGCCTGTGGTGAGGCGCAGCTAACTGAGGGTCACCCTGGCCAGCCGTGGTGACCCGTGCGTCCGAGCCTCCGTGGACGCCACATGTTCGCACGCACATTTGCACGCCAGCATGAGCCCGGTTCACAAGGAACAGGTAGCGTCCTGCGTCGTTGCTACGGCACGATATGTACATTTCATTTGCTTTGTAACCCAACCGCCATCCAGGTCAGCAACAGAGGCGCTGAAAATCGTGGGGGAGTGCTTCCCCTGGACCCCCGCCCCCCACAGCAGCGTCCCAACAGGCGCCCGCCGCCCACGCGGCCCTGAGTTACCCGGCGGCGCCACAGGTGACGGGCCGGATGACCCTGTGGTGGGCGCGTGCGGCGCGTTTGATGAGGGGCGGCGGGGCGGCGGGACGAGAGGAGTATGGCAGACGGCTGCGGCCGAGGACCACAGCACCTTTGTCTATCTCAGGTCGAACCACAAGGCGAGGCGGGGCTCTCCTTGGATTGTGGCCACACACCCGCCCCACCGTCCACACTAGCAAGGGCGGGCGGCTCAGACGGCGGGGGCCTCTGCTCCTTTGGCCCTGCCCCGGCAACTCAGGGCCTTTGCAACTCACACTCTTCACCGACAGTTTCCAGACGCACTCAACGTCGCCTGTTGACTGCTGCGACCTTACCCGAAACCCCGACACACGGGAATGCCAGCAGAGCCACCTCTCGGCCGCCGCCGACTGGGGACAAACGCTCCCGCCCTTCGCTCATCCTCATCCCGCCGCAGAGCGTGCTGGGAATCGGCGCGTACGCCCGGGAGCGAGGGGTCCCCCTGGCCTGCGTGGACGAAGCCGGCATGGAAGGGTGGCTGACATCGCCCCTGGCTCAACGTGAGTCCCCACCTGCTGCCTCACCTGCATTGAATCGACAAATCTGCAGCTTGAATTGCTCCCTATGTATGCCCTGTGCCGTGCCTCCGGCCGTGCTGCTGGGGGGGTCCGAGTTGTGGTTGGCCGCCGCACGCGCGTCCGAACCGATTGCGGCCTGCATTGGGATGGACGGGGTTCGGGCCGTTGCACTTGCAGAAACGGCTGGACACCGGCCGCTGAGTGTATTACGAGGGACGCCAGGACCGACCACAATACCAACCCACCTTGCCATCTCCTCCCAAGCCAGGTGCGGCTGGGGCCGCCGGCGTGGCAGTCAAGGCGCCAGCGGTGTACAGCCTAGTGGCCTACCCCTCTCTTGACAACTTCGAGGGGCGGCTCTACCCCCTCGGCTGGGTCGACCAGGCGCGCAGGGTTGCCGCGCGGCGACGCAGCCAGTGCCTGTCGCGCTTGTGATGCCGACGGTGTCCCTAGCAGGCTGGTGGGCGGCGGCCAGAGGCGGCCAGAGCCGCACCCTCACTTTCGAAATGCTGTTGTAACCTCGGTCACGCAGCTCGCGCCGTGCGCCGCAGCGCCACCTGTTTACAGGCGCCTTCCTCTCAGGGAACGAGGTGCAACGCAAGCATGCCCCTGTTGCACCTCAGCTGTGATAGTGCCGCATCCCGGGACTCTGTCTACTTTGACTTTGACCCCTGCACTTTGACCGCCGGCTGGACGCGGCCCGCTCACAGATCCACGCGCGCTCCAACCCCGGGCACCGCTGGCTGGTGGTGCTGGACGCCGCTGCCCACGCGCCGACGCACTCCTTGGACCTGTCGCGCACCAAGCCCGATTTCGTGACGATCTCGTTTTACAAGATGTTCGGTTACCCGACAGGTGAGGTTCCGCCGGAAATGCGTGGGCTGAGCAGCACTCAGCAGTGCTGCTTGCTTGCCGTCGCTTGTGCTTGCACCCATGACTGAGCCACGCACGGAAGGGTGTGGCGTGTGCACGTGCCAAACTGTCGGGGCGGGGGCGGCGATCGGGGTCCGTCAAGGTTCCCGGCAGCCGCCCCCGTTGCCAAGGAAACAGCAAAACCGACCCCATCACATAGTTGCATCGCGTCAGCAGTTGCCAAGTGCGCGCGGCAGTGTAATCCCCCCATGAAGCTTCACAACCCACCCGATTCTGCGGCCAACTGCACCCCCCCCGTTGCGCAGGCGTCGGAGCACTGATAGCGCGCCGCGACGCCGCCGCGGTGCTACGGCCGGTGTACTTTGGTGGTGGCGCCACCGTCGATGCGACCGCGGAGGACGCGTGGCGCATACTGCTGCCGGCGCCAGAGGTGCGGCGCAGGCGCGTTTCTGGTGCTTGACACGCCTATCACGAACAGGGCCCCTACCTGCCACTCTGCCTGCCTCGCCCGCCCCGTGTGGTGGTCGGCGGAACCCCTCGACCCTACAACCCCCCCTGATGTATTCTATACAGGGCCTGGAGGCGGGCACCGTGCCATTCCTGAGCATCGCGGCCCTAAAGCACGGCTTCGACCTCCTGGACTCGCTGGGCGGCATGGCGGTGCGCGGGCGCGCCCGCAATTGAGCGGTGCCTGCAGCTTGTTGGTGACCTGCAGGGGCGCGCGACGTGCGCGTGCCTGCGTCGCCAGCAGGGAAGCTCCTGCAGCGGGGCGCACGCGAAGCGCCCCGTCCGCAGCTTGAGTCATGGAGGGGTGCTGCACGCGCCTTTGAGGACAGCGGCTGCACAAACGCGACGAGGCGGCGCCACACAATTGCCCAGCACCCTGCCATCACTTCAACCCAAACTCCGAGACCCGCACCGTCAATCGATAAATCCAGCCGTCACAAATCCTCGCCACCCCAAATCCAACAACTGCCACCCCTGTCCAGCAAACAGCACGCGCCGCGCGCTCAGGAGCAGGACCTGCCAACGCTCACCACGCACCCCCCTCTAGGCGATCGAGGCGCACACCGAGTCGCTGCGCTCCTGGGCGTTCCCGCGGCTGTCGGCGCTGCGGCATGCGAGCGGCGGCCCGCTGCTGCGGATATTCGGGGCCCACGGCGAGGGGGCGGCGGCGCAGGCGGGGATATTCCAGTTTCTAGTGCTGCGGCCGGACGGAAGCCTGGTGGCGGGCACACAGGTTTGCAGGGACCCCAACGGTGGCAGCAAGCCCCAAATGGGGCTTGATTTTGGTTGTGGACCTGCATCAACTTCAGCACTGAAGGGGTCGGGGTTTGTTCGGCCGTCAATTTGTTTGCATAGGGTGAGCCCAAAAGTCAGCGTGATCTCAGCTGCATGCTGGCATGCATATGGGGGCAACGTGATGTCAGTGGCGGTAACATGAAGGGTGTGCGGTCATGACGGCGTGACAATCACGTCATTTTTGGTGTCAGCATGCGAGGCGTGTACCCGTAGTGCTTGTTCCCACCTGCACCCTTGGTCGGACCGATCTCACGCCACCCGCAGGTGTTGGCGGACGCCTGCCGGAGCGGCCTACACCTGCGTATCGGGTGAGTGCCCCGCTGCACATACAGGGACGGCGACAATGCAGCGCGGCGCCCCGCCGCCTCCTCCAGCGTGAGCGGGCCCTGCCGTTGGCAGACATGTGCGTGCACACCTGCCTGCGGGGCGAAACCGACCCATCCACTTTTTCAACCACCCCAACGCTATGCTTTGCTGCTGCGCCTCTCGCCTGCGCAGCTGCCACTGCAACCCGGGGCAGTGCCTGTTTGACCTGGGAATTCGCCCCGAGGAGGTGAGCAGCTTCAGAGCAGCTGCTGCTCAATCTCATATTGTCAGAGGAGAGTGCGGGTAGACAGTTGTGAAGGGAGGGGGCACAGCAAGGTAGCCTGTTTGGGCCCGCAGCCCCCGCTTCACCCGGGTCTGGTGGGTGTTGCGTGTTCAGCTGTGCAGACTTATGCATGTTTTGGTGCTCAAACGGCATCGAGGGCTAGCCAGGCCAAATCAAGACGGCAGTATTGGGCTGTGGGGCTGGCATTCACACCAATACGGTACACTTGCCCCTACAATCCATCCACCACTCGCCCGTGATGTGCACACGCGCTCAGCACCCGGCACCAACATTTGCGCACACGAACAGGAGCGGGCGCGCAGTCTGGGGGGCTACGTCGACTTTCTGACCGTCATGCGGCCCGGCCCCGGCGGGAAGCTCCTGCCGGTGCAGCTGCCGACGGGCGCGGTGCGCGCGTCCCTGGGGGCGCTCTCACGCTTCGAGGACGTGTATGCTCTGGAGGAGTTCTTGAGGCGCACATACCTCCAGTGACAAGACCCTTTGCCTCATCGTGTTGGTCGCTGACTGGCGATCGGATTCAATGGGCAAGATTGCGTCATGTCTCTTGGAATCCACTGCTATCGGTTGGCTGGCCGTGCCGCGCGCCGTGCGCGTTGGCTTGCGGGCTTGCGCAGGCTTGCATGGGCGGTGCAGGCGGTGCAGCGAGTGGGTGGTGCACGGAGTGTGGTCACGCAGGTTGGATTGATGAGGGAAGGGGCTGCAGGTGTGAGCTAAGGGGCAAATGTTGCAGGAAAAGGTTCTGGCAGGCTGGTTCAAAAAGGTTACAATATCCAGGTAGGCATCAAGTATGACCTGTGAGACGCACCTGTGGCTGCAATCTAGCTGCAGCCACGTAACGGAAATGGCAGACCCTGCGAATAGGCGCCGGCTGGACTCGTCCCAGAGTTGTTTCCATCCACCCGCCGCCACTCGACCCGCCGCCATTCGACCCGTTGCCATTCGACCCGCCGCCATACGACCCAGCGTTGCCTATGCTTCTGGCAGCAGCTGATCCTCAGAATTTGTAGCGCATCCAATACAGCACGCGAGCGGCCTCAGCCACGCAGGCCAGCAGCTGCATCTGCTGCCGCGTGAGGGGCCCCTCCCTTATGTCCAGAGCCACGGGGCTCTCCTGAAAATCCCTCATATCGTCGGGGTGCAGGGCCAGCGAGTTGTGCAGGTCCACCATCCTGGACGAAGCAAGACCAGCAGCAGGTGGTTGCGCCGTGATGGTCAGAGCGGGGAAGCAGAATTTGAGCGGCACCACGGCTGTGCGGCCGGTGCAGGTGTGCGCGCTTGCGTACACAGAGCCTGCAGCCGCGGCCGCCACGATGAATGCATCTACTGCGTGGGTGTGCCGTGGTCTCCGGAGTGCAGGAGCGAGCCAGGCTCTGCGTGGCCACGCAACCGACGCGGCCTGGGCATCTGCCAACGCTGCGTTACTCACGCGTCAGCGACCGCCTCCTTGCTGGGTGGGTGCACGTGCTGTGCCAGGCACTCCATGAGCTGGCGCTCCCTTCCCAGTATGTGCAGCCACCTCTCCTTGCGCGTCTCGGGCGGCGGCCGCGGGTAGTACATTGGCGACAGGGTCCCCTCCGCGTATTCTGGTGGCATGCCCGCGCAGCAGACGGAAGGCCAGCAGGCAGCGGGGGCGACAAGGGAGGAATGTGGCGAGCAGCTAGGAAGGGCGTTTGGGGATATACGCAGGTGGCGGCAGTCGGCTGACGCGAACGGGCTGTGAAGCATGCACGCGGCGCGCGCACGCACCCAGCACGCCTGGCATGTGCAGCTTGCGGCTCATAATCAGTAGCTCCATGGTAAGGATCTCATGGTCTTTGCGGATCTTCAGGAGCTCAAAGTGATTAGCGATTGCGTCTCGCAGTGAGCCTGAGTCCGACTGCAACCACCGCAAGCACGATTCTATGGCGGAGGGGAGTCTGACCTAGTCACTGTCGCTGCCACTGATGCTGGAACTACTGCTGCTGCTGCTGCTGCTGCTGTTGCCGGCGCTTCCGGTGCCGTAGCCGCTGTGGTCGCTGTTGCTGCCGCTGTCGTCGCGCCCTTTGTGGTATGACGGCAGGCTGGTGCACCATTGATTGCGGGGATGAGGGCGCTGGGTGGTCTTTGTAAGGGCCTGTGTTAGGCAGGACAACGAACGTAGTAGCATGATCCTCGGGGCGGAAATTGCGGCTTTGCGAGAGTGTGGGGTTCCGATATGAAGAAAAACGTGGAAACTGTGCCGTGATTGCAGAAAGAGGTGCACGGCCGTGCATAAAGGGCAGCAATGCAAGGGTTTTGTCATCAGAGGTAATGTCCTGTCACAAGTTTGAAGCAAGGCAAATTGCTCTCCAAGGATGATGCCCTCGGTGTGCAGTCGGACCGCTGCCAAGATGACAGCAACCCGCAACCTGCAACTACAGAAAAGCTACCAGCGCGGTCGCGCGGCGCAAGGCAGTGCGCGCGAGGGCAGGGGTTGCTGGGACACCGCAATCCTGACTAACTTGGGGCCGTCACAGGTTGACCGTGAGAGCACGCATATCTGCAGCTGCTTGGATTGCCATCTCAGCATTAGATTTTAGTGCTGCGGGTCGTGCTTTGGCGTAGGCGTGCAGGCAACGGGGCAGCTGCGGTGCACGATTGGGATGGGGCACGGGGCTAGGGTGGCCACTGATGCGCTCGGGCGCCCGGAAGCGGGCACCAAGGGTACGAGGGACTTCAGGCATTGCTCTCCAGGAGAGGGTGGGGGGGGGGGGGACGCAGACGGGGCCGGCCATGGGCGGGGTGGTTGAATTGTGATGATTGTTCGCCACGTAGGCGGTTGACGCATGCGCTCTGCGCGGCACGCCCAACCAGGCCAAAGCCGCAGCGCAAGATGACCTTGGATTTGGCTTGAAAGTAAACATACGAGCAGTTTGAGCTTGACTGGGCACATTTCGCGCCGGCGTTCACGCCACGCCGCGCACCTTCATGCACCTACCCAGCTTCGGCGCAGCGACCGCCTGCTGGTGACCACCGCACGAAACATACCGGTTGATACAGCTCGCAACTTTAATCCCGTGGCACACCGAGTTTTGCAGAGACTTCGCTCCGCTGCATTCTGCCGATGATCCGAAGCCGTCGTTAGCGAGCGCCAGCCCGATTCGCAAAGTAGTGTTCGTCTCACCTATCAAAAACTGCGCACAAGCCGCGCACTCGCGGAGGGCCTTTCAGGACCTGAAAGGCCTCGCTCGCCGCACGCCCCACAGCTGAGCTCGCGCTGCTCGGCCTAGCTTGCGTCGGCCGCTCAACGCAGCGTCCCCACTGGCGGCGGCAGGCGCGACAACGGCCAGCCGCTGATGCTGATGATGCGCTCCCGCACGGCCGCGTGCCTGGCGTGTGCGCTCGTGCTTTGCATGGCCAGCGCAGCACAAGGTGAGCGCGCGCTGCCCCTCGCAAGCGACCCGCGCATCCAAGCGCCCGCGCGCCCCCGCAGCTCGCCTTCCCCGCCCATCCCCTGAAAGCTGGGCGGCTCTTGACTTTTGCGTCTCACAGCAGCCAACCAGCAGCACCCGTAGCGCCGTCTCGCCCCGCACGCTCCGCCGGCCCCGCCCACCATGGCTCGCCTCACCCCGAACCTACACTCCCCCAACCGCCCAACCCCCCTTGCCACCACAGCCAGCCTCATCATACCGCAGCCCAACGGCCGATCCCCCTTGGTCATCCTCTCCACCGGCCCCCCGAAGCCCTACCCCCGCGGCAGCCCCGCCGCCGCGGCCTCCGGCCCACCCGGCAAGCCGCGCCCCTACCCGGCCGCCGCCCCGGCCTCGCAGGACCCCGCCGAGGCCGCCGCCGCCGCCGCCCTCGCGGCCGGCCAGCCGCAGGACATGCTGGTCGTCTTCCAAAGGGACGACAAGGCCGGCAACGCGGCCGTCAAGGCGCGGGTTTTTGCGCCGACGTCCGCTGCGTCCAAGGCGGGTAATCGGCTTGCCAGGGATTACTCCAGCCTCGCGATAAGCCTGGTGACGGTGCCAAACCTGGCGGCGCTCAAGGCGCTCAAGGCGGACCCGAATGTGAGGAGGAGTGATGTGCGCGCGCGCGCGTGTGTGTGTGTGTTTGCATGTTCCTGTGTGTGTGTGTGTGTGTGCACACGGGCGTGTGCGTGCGTGCATGTGTGCGCACGCGTGTTTATGCGCACGCATGCGCATGTACATGGCTTGTGTGTGTGCTTGGGTTCGCGCATACAGCTTGCGTGTGCGTGTGCGCGTTGCGGGCCTCAAGCAGACGCGAGCAAGTGTTCACATTGCATGCGGTCCCTGGGTGCCCCCCGCAAACCCGCACTCCTCACTCTCCTGAGCCAGCCGACCCGCGTCGCCGCCCTGCAACGCCTCGTCCGCCCCCTCACCATGCGCTCAGGTCCAAAGCGTCCAGCCAGACCGCCAGGCGCACACCATGCAGCCCGGCTCCGCCCGCGCCGGGGGCCCCGGCCCCGCCCGCGTTGGCACCGGCGGCCCCGCCCCCGCCGGCGCTGCGCCCGCGGGGCCGGCGGCGCCGGTGGCGGGGGCGACCAAGGGGGGTGCGGGTTCTTTCGTGCTCGGCCGTGACTGAGAGTCGCTCGCACGCGGGGTCCTCGTCAGGCGCAACCCCGCCCCGCGCCGCCCCGCCCATCCCTCGGCGTGTGCCCGGGGGCGTCGCGCCTGGGGGCGGCTGCAGCAGCCTTCATGCGGCACTGAGCACCTCAGCTGACGGTCTCGGGGAGGTAGCCACACTGGAGGCTTTGCACATGCCGGGGCAGGCCAGCGAGCATGGCGGCGGCTTGGGTTGGCCGATTGATGCATCACGCTTGTCTTTACGGATGACACCACTCAGTCGGTTAAAATTTTGGTGGTCGTGCGCGGTTGGGTCTTGCCTATGTGCCACCCCTGCGGGAGCTTTGTCACTTTATCACTGATTTGATCTGGACTGGTGCACCGCACTTGCATTGTCATACCCTTCAGGTTTTCTTGGTCTGTGTGCATAGGTTCGCACCACGCGAACGGGGAGCAAAGCCACGTGTAACCCCCACTAGTGCCGCAGCCTCCTGATTGCAGCACGTGGCAGCCGCCGCGCTTACCTGCCCGCACCTTGACACCCTGCCGGCGGCAGAGCGCGGACAGCGGCACTGCACCCCAAGCCAGTGTTGCCGCAGGAGCCCTGGCCCCCCCTGTGGCTCGCCTGTCACGGCGCGCACATGCACAAAGTGTTTGTCTTTCACACCTCCCTACACTTTCTGTAATCCCAGCGCAGAGGCTGTTTGGTCTGAACACTTTGCACCGAGGGTACAGGGGTTACATTGCACACTGGACGTCCAGGCATGCTGAGAAATTGTGTGTTTGACTGCAAATTGACCAGCAGGTGCAGACACAGGATTCTTCAGGGGCACACACCTGCAGCCGGCATGGCCCGCACAGCGCTGGTGCCGGAAAGCAGCACGTAGCAAGCACTACAATCGGCGGCCGCGCGACCGACCGCCTGCGGCCTCACAGGGCCCGCGACCCAGGCGCTTCATCCGGGCGCGTGGGCAGACCCAGCGCTGGACTGGAAGCGGCAAACAACTATCCGCACACAAAAATCATGCGCGAGGAAACGTGGTCTCCATTCTTGCTCATTCGGTCGCCGCCTGGCTGACAGCCAGGTCCCGGAACGCCTTGGTGGCTGTCAAATCATATCCAAGGGGCCCCTCATGCAGGTGCACCAGCTTCACGGCAGCTGCCTCCCCGCCTTCCGCATCATCCCGGCTGCCGTTGACGCCAACCACCCTCAGCAGCGCCGAGCAGGCAAGGGCGCCGCCGCTGTCGCGGGAACCCTCCTTGAAGCTCCAGAGCTGATAGTTTGCCAGAAACAGCCCCGGTCCGACCTCCCGCACCGCCACTGCATCCGCCCATGTTATGCCGCCGCCCGCCTGCGACGGCTCCTCTGCTGCTGCCGTGGCCGCGCCGCCGCCGAGCGCCACCAAGCCGCCCTCGGCCGTCGCCCGCGTTGCGCCCGCCTCCGCTGCCGCCTCCAGCGCCCCTGTGTCGCCCCCCTGCAGCGGCGCAAGCGCGACGGCAGCCGCGCGCGCGGCGGCGGCCTCGGGGCGGCCGCTGCTGCCGGCGCCGATTTCGTCGCTTGACGCGAGCGCCGCGGCGGCCTGCGCGTCAGATATGCTGCCAAACGCTGTGAGGGCCTCCACGATGCCGCCGGCGCAGGGCTGGGTTGCGAGGACGATGCGGGGGGCGTGCTTTGACCCTCCGTCTTCCCCGGCAGCCTGCTGGGCCTGTCCGGCAGTGTGGGCGGTGGTGGGGAGGTGGTGGGTAGGAAGGTGCGCGATCTGAGGCGCCCCCTGGGCGCACGTAGAAACAGGCTCGACAGCCGATTGGGGACGAGAGGGTTTGTTCACAACGCATGTTGCAGGCCCCCCCCCCCTAAATGACGCTACCTCGTGCACCCAACTGTGCTTCTGTGTGACGCCCCGACTAAATGCTGTTTCAGACAGAGTTTGGCCCGCTGGATAGACTACAGATGAAACAAGGGTTGGAGTTGTTGAAAACATTGATATACATTTTATATATATGTATATACATATATATATACATGTATATATATATACATGTATATATATACATATATATATAAACTGCTGTATCACCTGCTGCTGGTGGTAGAACTCGAGGAGCTCTTTGTGGGCGTTGGCAACCACGCAGCCCCGCACCCCCGGGACGGTGAACAGCTCGGCGTCGTTGCCGCTGTCACCGTTGACCTGGTCAACGACAAGAGTGCCGAAGGAGCGTGTTCTGAGGAGGGGTCGTTAGAGTTGTCGCTGGGCTGGCTGCGGCGGCTGCGATTGGCATGTGGCCCGCTTGCCCGTCGGCAGGCCGCGCATGGGTTGCGCAGCGGCAAAACAATGGAGGGTTCAGTGCGGATTGACGCAGCCGAGGGGCGCGCGCTGCCGCCGCTGCCGAGCGGTCCGCCCGCGGCCCGCGAGCGGAGGGGTGTGGCCGCGCGCCCCACCTGCACGCCGCTGGGCGGCCAGCGGTCGAGGCCGCGCAGCTGGGCCAGAAGAAACTCGAGGGCCTTGCCCTTGCCCGCGCCCTGCACAGCGTTGGTTGGGAGGTCAGAAGTTGCTTGGTCGTCGATTGGGCATGATTAGCGGTCGAGATCGGTGCGCTAAGCTGCCCGCACGCAGCCTGTGGGCCTGACAGCAGAGGCCGCGCCCAGTGGGCCGGCCTGATCACTGACGACTGTAGGGAGGAGGCAGCTGGGTCCCCGCCGCCGCCGTTGCGCACAGGGGCTGAAGCTACCGCTGCGCCCGTGTCGGTGGGCCACCCCGCCCCACCGCGCGCTTCCTGAGTCTGCTCATTCGGCATGTATATGTGTGTGTTTATCTCAATGCAATGATATACATAACATTGAGCAGAAGATGAGCAGGCAGACCCACCTGTGCCAGCACGTCCACGTCGATGCCGCCAGAGTAGACCACCTTGGCGGCCACCCCCGCCGCCGCCAGGTCAGACCGCAGGCCCTCCAGCAGCATGGCCGCATCCTCCTGGAGGAGATAGAGTTTGTGTGTGTGTGTGTGTGTGTGTGTGTGTGTGTACATGCACACAGGTTTGAGGCAGTCACCCCAGCTGCGCAGCGCCGTGAGAGGCGCCGGCGGACACGCAAGGGCGGCCCGTCGACGGGCGCCGTGAGGGAACCCACTTCCCCCAACGTGCCCCCTGCACGCTCTCCCAAACACAAACACATGATACTCCATGACATCCCCTGGCCCGCCAACAGCATGACTGGCAGAAAAAAGATGGCGAAATCAGTCCGTTTGTCAGTGCAGCGAGCGAGCACAGGCCCCATTGAGGGCGGACCCACCTCGCCCACGTTGCCAGCCTCCAGGTGGAACGACAGCTTGTGGCGCCGCTGCTCACTGTTCGGCTGCGTGCGTGAGTGTGTGTGTGTGTGTGTGTGTGTGTTGTGTTTGGGGGGGGGGAGGGTTGTGCTGCGTGCGTGCGCGGGGCGGCGGCAGGGCCTGCGGCGGCCGGAGGCGCTCGCTGGGGCGTGGGGCCCGAGACCCTGCAGCCAGCAGCCTGGGCCCAGGCCGAGGTGCGCAAGCAATTAGACAGCCGAGGCCGCCAGGCGGCAGGAGCAAGCACTTCCGGCCCAGCATGGCACGGGCTCACTACCGCCCCCCCCTCCCCCCCGTCCTCCCCGGTGTGCAAATTATATGCCCACCTGCGGGCGCAGGCGTGGCCGCCGCGCGACGATGTCGAGCACCGCCGCCCTGTCCCATCCCTTGTCCAGCTCAGCTTCCCAGCTGCCATCGGGCACCAGGGGGCCGCCACCTGGCAGCGGTACGCATTGGACGCCGCACACCACCGGGCCCAATCAGAGACAACAACAAGCCGATCGCCCCAAGTAATTGCGCACGCACCCACGGCGGCGAGTGAAAACGCGCAGCTGCTTCAGCAAGACGAGCCGAAACGACCTCGGGCTTGGGGCTGGCGGCTGACAGCAGGTAAGCCAGATGTGACCGGATCAGATCAGGTCGCGCATGATGTGGTGGCGCCCCCAACCTGGCGGCCTGTAGAAGAGCTCCGTGCCGACGCTGCAAATGAGAATGTCGGGGGTCAACAGGGGCGCCTCGTCCTATGATTGGGTTTGGGTGCGTGTGTGGGTGTGTGGGTGTGAGGGGGTGTGGGGGTGGAGGGGTGGAGGGGTAAACGGGAGCCATCGCACACTGCAATTGGGGCCGACCCCATGGGGCGAGATGCGGCGCCAAATGCAGCGCCGGCTGCGGGGTTGAGGTGATGACGAGGAGTGTGAACGGCATGCGGAAGCCGCTCGTCGGCTTCGGCCGACGTGGCGGCGCAGCCCGACTTGGAGCAGGCAGTCGCTGCGCTGCGCAGTCATGCGCCGTGGTGCCGCCGCGCCGCGCAGCAACAGGGCGGCCGCGGCCGCGGGCGACCCCCGCTCGGCCCCTCCGGCGCGATATGCGCCCGCATCGCGCCGGCTCAGCGGCGCACCCATAGCTCGGCAAAGAGGTTGGGAGAGCGGCCCGTGGAGAAGACGAGCAGGCTGTCTGGTGCAAAGTGAGTCGTCCAGAGGCGGTTGAACTGCAGCAGGCGCTCGTGGGTGGGGTCCTTGTTTTGGACCTGTGATTGGGGGCGGGGGGACGTCAAGTTTAAACAGATGCGCCAACAATTTAGGGGGCTGCAGAGCTAATGGAATTCAGAGGGGTATCATGGAGCAAAGGAATCCAAAGACACGTTGACGTGCCACCCAGCAGGTCAACCCAAGTTTGACGTGCGGCGTGGGTTGGCGGAGCTGGGGTGCGTTGCAGAAAGTATGATGGGGCCGGCAAGGGCGGATTGCAGCGGCCGCATGCAGCGGCATTGGCCTGCTGCCGCGGGGATCGCGTGCGTCGGGGCGTCAGCGCCTCGGGCTGGCTGTCAGGGGCTGGGTGGCGGGGCCGCGACTCACCATCGTATGATCGAGGTCCGACACCAGCATGAACCGCGGGTGCCCCGGCCCCTTCAACACGATCGAGACGTCGGCCTGACGCACATATTTGACGCCCCGGGGGGCGCCAGGGGGGCGCATGTGATCGTAGGCAGGGCGGGTGGGGCGGTGCGCCGTGCCGGTAGGGCGGGCGATGCGAAGCGGGAGCATGCCAGCAGGCGTCCGCGCATAGTGTGTGTAGCTACATTGCGACGCAGTGCATTGCGCCGCGCGCACCAGCATCCTGAGCACGCCGAGATGCTGCGTCACTCGCGGTGAAGCAGATCAACGAAGCAACAGATTATTGTTTGTTGATTGAATACTGTGATTATGGGTATTACGCACGTATATTGAACGTGCGCGCAAAGGCTTTAAGTTTGATCATTTCAGCAACGCGCACACTCGACGCACCTGCCTTCTTCTGACGCGGTCACTTGTACAGCGATCAGCTGCATCACAACGCTACCTGTCACACCAAATTGCTTTCAGCCCCGACACCGCCTGTCCTAGCAAGCCGCACATAACGGCAGCCGTGTGCTACCGGCGCAGTGGTGCAGTGGCGCGCAGCCAGCACTGCGCGCAAGCATAGGACCCTGCTCCATCATCAGCCTGAGCAGCCTCTACAGCTGCCATGGGCGCCGGCGGCGCCGCGTCTGACGCCCCGCCCGCGCCTGCGTCCTTCAGCGGCGCGGCGCGGGGAGGCGGCGGGGGCGGCAAGGCTGGCGGCGGCGGCGGCGGCGGAGCGATGGCGCGGGCGGGCGTGTCTCCAGAGGAGGCGCGGGTCCGCGCGATCGCAGAGGTGCGTTAGGGCTTTGCTGCCGCCCGCCTGGACGCGGCCGCGACCCATGCCAGTATCAGCAGCTGCCTGCGGTGCGTGCGCCGCCGCAGCCGGCTCACATCGCGAACCCAACCCGTGGACGGGGTAGTTGATGGAAACCCTCGCCTCTCTACAAGTCGTCAGCAATCACCTCACGTTTTTCCTTTATACATCCAGGCAGATTTTGTTCTGAGGTTGTATACATACATACATTCACGTCACATGGCTGCGCAGCCAGCATTACGCACTCGTCTGCTTGTGCTCACAAGCGCGCACGCATGCATGCATGCATGCACATGCATCGGCTTGTGCCCAGGTGGTGTCTGCCCTGATCAAGGGCGTGCGGGACGGCAAAGACATCAACCTCAACACTCTTAAGATGGAGGTGAGGCTGGCGTTGCTGCACTGGGTCTCAACAGCGGGACCCAGCGGTCGGCTCTCAGACAGGCGGCAGCATCATGGCATTCAGGCTGCGGCGGCGGCAGCGGCGGCAGCGGCGGCAACAGTGGCGCTTGCATTTCCTGCCAGCGCCTCTGTTTCTCACGCAGCTGCCCATACTGCCCGTGCCTTGGTTGTGACGTCGGCCTCAGTGATAGTGTTATTGCACAGCAGCAGCAGCAGCAGCAGCAGCAGCAGCAGCAGCAGCAGCAGCAGCAGCAGCAGGAGGGCAGCCCCGTGATTCTGCTCCGAGGCATCTTTTGGGAGCTCGCACCCGGCCCCCCCCCCCCGCTGCCGTTGACTCAGCCGTTTT
>NW_014012964.1:0-22040 GCF_000611645.1 Monoraphidium neglectum
TGCGTGTGTGTGGGTGCCCGCATGAATAATACACACTTCGCTCTAACTGGAGTTCAAGCAGCTGGTTGACAACACTGCCAACCTGCGAATCGCAATTTCAAGGCCCGCCTCGGACCAAGGGTACAAGAATCATCGGAGCAGGGAATGGGGTCTTACGACATTTCACGATCGATATGACAGTGCGACCGTCGTGGAGGCAAAGCTTTGGAGAACTGCGCCATATACCTTCGGCCCGTCGCGTTCACACCTATACAGTACGAGGTGATCAGGATCACTACCGTAGCAGCCTCGCCTGCGCACCCATTCATAGACATGGCAAGCATCGAGCAGGAAACCTTAGAGTGTTTGAATCAGTGGCCGGCTGACAGCCAGGCGGCCATGCTGTGGCCATTTGGTGCAACATCTGCGCTGCCTGAGCCGGTAGCAGAGTGTGTGGTGCGTTGGCTGGGTCTCAGCGTGCGAGCCCTGCGGCTGACCAGCCAAGCGGCAAGGGTTTTCATCGACAAGCGCCTGCAGAGCGTGATGTTGAGGAGCGCGGCGCAGATTGCCGATCTCGCTGCCGCTGCGCCCTGGCTGGCCGCGGTGCGCAAGCTCAGAGTTGCGACGCGCTGCGCATCTGATGTCGCCGCGCTCGCCGCGGCGCTCCCCAGCCTGGGGCAGCACTGTCGCATCGAAGTCCTGGAAGTCACCCACGAATCCGCCAGCGGGCAGCTCAATCTGGTGGGGCTGAGGCTGCCAAAGGCGCTATGGCGGCTGAGGACCCTCGAGGTGTTCGTCTGGCGCCAGGCCGAGGGGAGCCATGCGGCCGCCGAATCCCGCGCAGCCTATACTGCCGCAGCGGCGCGTCTGCCTTTGCTGGAGCGCCTGAGCGTCGTCACTTGCGATGCAGTTTCTATCGACATGCCGTTCAGGCGCTTTGACGCAGCCCCGCACCTGGGGGCTTGGCCACAGTTGCAGGTGGGCTGGGGCGATGCCGTTCGAGGTCAGGGGCCGCCTGTTTACAATTTTGCACGCGTGCGTGGGACCCTGGTAGTGCGGTGCAGCTGCTGCTGACGAGTGTTGGCTGCTACAACGAGCTTGCTCTGCTCCGCCGCCCGCCACTGACGACAGGAGCTGACCCTCAACCACGTCACTATGCCAGAGCTGTGCGCCCTGGCGGCGCTCGAGATGCCGCGCCTCACCATCCTGCATTTTTATGGCAGCAGTGTCTTCGGCCAACTCACCCCAACCGCTGGCGGCCACGTCGCGACCGGCGTGCAGACAATGGTGTGCGCCCCTTGGTTTGGCAGGCTGCGGTCGCTTACAGTTGACGACAAGGACTCACCCACCTTTGGCGCCCTTGCAGGCTGTGGCGCGCCCTGCCTAGAGCGTTTGACACTTTTCTGTCACCATTTCCGTGACGTTGCAGCGGCGGCCTTCGGGCAGTTGGCTCTGCCCTCACTGCGTGTGCTGAATTTGCGTGATTACCCGGCTGACTTCAGGATGTTTGATGTTTCCAGAAGATAGGCTAACAGCGCGCGGCGTGGCGGCGCTGCTTGCTGCAGAGGGGCTCACGGACAGCCTGCAGGAGCTGTGCATAGAGCAGCACAATGAAAGCGTGGCGAACGGAGACGCCATGGTGGCAGCGGTCGCCAGCGCGCCTCTGGCAGCCATTTGTAGCTTCGCAATGACTGGCTGGCGGCACACAGACGCGTCCATAGCTTCGGTGGCTCGCGCCTGCTGGGCGCCGCAGCTGGCTGGTCTCACCTTCACCAGCGTCGATGGCCGCTTCCACCACAGAGGGGCTGCATGGCGGGCGCTGGCCGTCGCACCCCTGGGGTCGCTGCGGGAACTTTACCTTGACTTTGAGCCCTACATGTCGGCCGGGGTCGCAGCGCACCTCATGTCTGCGCCCTGGCTTGGCGGCCTGCAAAGGCTCCGCTTATCTGGCTTGAGCAGGGGCGCTTTTGAGGTGCTGGAGGCCAGTCCCACATTCTTGCGCTTGCAGGCCTCGCATTGGGTCGATGTGTCCGACGTGGAGGCAGAGCAGGCTGCGGGGGCACCTGCCGTGGGCGCCGCAGGTTGACACGGCTCTCAAGCGGTTTGCGAATCGGGACGTGCCCAGTTCCAGCGGGCAGCGCCCGCCTTCCCGCCAACCTTCGCCGGCTTGCCACGCCCGCAGGCGCAACTCGCCGGCCTGCCGGCTGCCACGCAACACCCTTGCTTTGAAGGCATTCGCACACAGTGGATCACCGTGATCCACTCCAATCGAACCCCGACATTCACCCCACGTTGTCAGTCAGTGACTCCCCTCCCTCAACGCTTGACCACGGCCAACTGGTTGGTGATCAGCAGTTGTGCTTTTGTTGGCTGTCTGGCGTGCTGATCGCCGAATGCGCTCTCTTGCATCTAGTTGCGCCGCGACCTTGTTTTGATGTAACAAGCATCTGCGGCCGTGCTGTGATGAATGAATTGGAGTGGACTGCCGCTTTCCAAGCAGATTCTGATTGTTCAGGCACCGCGGCTTGCAGTGGCTCCTGTCAGACGGACAGCCTGCGTGTGCTGAGCATGCGACGCGCATCCCAAACAAGTGCAAAATCTGTAAGCGAAGGGGCTGTGGCGCGGCGTGCTGTTGTGCAGAGGGCTGGTGCCGCGTATGTGAGGACACAGTGCTGCAGAAGCCGCCATCAAAGCGTGTGTGACGACGGGCGGGCGGGCTCCCATGAAGGGGTGTGTGGCGGCACCTGCGGTTGGCGCCTGCTGATGTAGGGGCTGCTGCCCTGATCGGCTACCGGGGGTATGGCATCGTATGTCACTGATATGCGCGTCAGCAGGTTAGCGGAATTGCTGTGTAACCATCGCTAAGTCAAGCTGTGCGCTTGCAAACATACTCCTCCTTTCAGTGTGCCTTGAAGCTTGCAACACCTCACAACTTCATCAAGGTGCTCAGACCCATACAGTATGCCTATGAGCCGTCTGTCAACTGCCTGCTACCATTCGTAGGCGACTGGCGCACACATGCGTGCAGTTGCAGGTCTCGCGTGCCCGCTAAGGTGAGCATGTCAATTTCAAACAGTCTGCCTCTCTGGTGGCTGTTACATGCCGGTGGGCGCCTGGGTGGCTATTAGCCACCCAGATGATTCAAGCAGATACACCCTTTGAGCAACAAAAAACAGGGCTGTGGCGGAGGTCAAGAGGGGTGCAAGCATCTGCACACCTCTGGTTGCCATGCAGAGCGGAAACAGGCTGGCCTCATCGCGTACAGCAACGCATATGAGCTGCAGCAGGATGTGCGCAGCAATCCGGCGAGCGACAAACGAGTTGGAAGTCCATGGTGACCTTGAGCGCATATTTGTGGATGCCAGCTGAACATAACACGTATGTACAACAAACGAATGCCAAGCGCGGATGAACCAACTTGAAGATGCCTGCACCCCTCCGGCGGCATGTTTGCCAGCCTACCAGCCACGGAACCCGCCGCCGCCCCCGCCACCGCGCCTAAAATCGTCCCCCTTCAGCGGCCTGCTCCCGCCGCCGCCGCCGCCGCCCTCCTCATCATCGTCGTCCGGCCGCCCCCACCCCGGCCGCCGCTCCCACTCCGGCCGCTGCCCCGGGCGCCGCCAGCCGTCGGCCGAGCCGTCCTCGCCGTCCCCCGGCCGGAACGGCTCCCACTCCGGGTTGCCCCGCAGACGGTCGCCGCCGAGGCCGCGCCCAAAGCCGCCGCCGGGGCGGCCGCCGAACGGCGAGCTGGTCTGCTGCTCCACCCTGCGGAACCAGGCGTCGCTGCTGCTGGTGCCAAACGGGTCCAGGCGCCCCGACTGGAAGGCAGAGAGGCCGCCGGGGCCGCCGCCGCGCATCGCGCGGCTGAGCCGCTCCAGGAACTCGGCGGGGTCTGGCGGCGCGCCCTCGTCGCCCTCGCCATCTTCGTCGTCGCGGCGGCCGCCGCTGCCGCCGTTTGCGCGCCGCTGCTGCCGCCGCTGCTCGGCCTCGTCCTCCTCCCACATGCGCCTGGAGTGCCGCGAGGGTGATGTCGAGAGAAAAAAAGGGTCGTGAATGAGAAGGGAGGAGGCCGGTGGCGCGTGTGCTGCGACAACAGTTGCGTACTTGTAAGTAAAAACTTCCCTTGCACTGCAGGTGTGCGTTGAGCGCTGCGGTCACTCCGACGCCTGAGGGCTGCCGCAAGCCCATCCAACCCGCTATGCGCCATAGGCCCCCAGTCACAGCGCCCAGAATCCCGCTCGAACCCCCAGCAGGGCCGCACGCTACGTCGCCCTGCGAGGAACGGCACCCACCTGTGAGCGTCCCAGGGGTTGACACCGCGCCCTGCGCCACCGCCGCCGCCCATGCCCCCGGGCCCTGCTCCTGCTGAGGACGGCCCGGGCTCATCCACGTCCCGGAAAAAGCCAAAGCGGCGGATCGAGTTTTGGGCGTCGTAGTCGCGGCGCCGGTCGGGGTCTGACAGGGTGTCGTACGCGGCCTTCACCGCCATGAAAGCCGCGCCATCGTCAGACTGTGGAGTCGAAGGGGAAGGGGGTGGGTGTCAGGTTGCACGCGGGCGTGTTCAGGAAGGGCCGAGTTCCCAGGGGGCAGCATCGGGTGAGCGGCGGCAACGGCGGCATTTGCTTCTTTGGCGGCTGGCCGCGCTGCCCCAGGCGCCACTGCTGCCAGGGTGTTGAGTTTGCGATGGCCTCTCCCCCTGCTCCCGCCCTCTGCAAAAGCCTAGGGTCTGCAAGGGGAGCGGCACCCCCGAACTCGCCTGCTGGTTGACGTCTGGATGCAGCTCCTTGGCCTTGCGCCTGAACGCCGCCCGCACCTCCTCATCGCTCGCGTCCGCGTCAACGCCAAGCACGTCGTAGTGGGTGGCTAAGGGTGGGGCCGTGTACAAGGATGACAGATGGGTGCTTAGCAGGCCACGAGGGGTGGGGTGGCGCCGTGCGCATGCAAAGCACTAGCACAAGCAGGGTTGGCGCCTGCAAGCGGTGCGATGCAGCACGGCGCAAAGACCGGCTGTTGCTGCTGCCATTGCAGACGTACGTCATTATATTGCGTAACGCCTCTCCATGCCTCCAAACCCCGCATGCGTGCCCAGCTGCGCATTGATTTTTGAGACAAGCACGCCTCTGCCCTTGATCGAGCGACTCACGTTTGCCGTACGCCCTACATATAATTGAAGAGCCTCGTCTATGCGGGCCTGCAGTCCCGCACGGCGCGGTGGGTCCACAAGATCGTCTACCAAAAAATGTATGCATGACTGCAGGCTTCCTACGTCTGGACCAGATCAGTTTGGTTTTATCGTCAATCTGTAAGCAGCAAGGCACGGGACGCCCCATCTTGCAAGGGTTCATTGTGCTGAGTGACATGTGGTGCCGCCGGCGGGGCTGGTGTGTTTCGGTTACCACAGCAGCTGGGATGGGTGCTTTCCAAAATCTGCTGCGCAGGGATGTCGGGTCAAAGGTTGTCTTGGCTGGCACACATTCTACACAATGCAGTGCACGCGCGCGCGCGCACGCACACACACACACAGACACACACATACACACACACGCACGCGAGCATGCACACACCGCGACTTCGGTGGGAGCGGCCTTGGCTAGCAAAAGCGGTGCGGATGCATCAGACCTTGCCCCCATGTTTGCAACTGACAAGGCTGCCCCTGACAAGTATCCCCTATCCCGCCCAGAGTACTCACACAGGGACAGTGGGTTTGCGTAGTTGGTGCATCACAGTACCATCCTTAAATCCGTACATGAACTCAGCTCTACATGGCACAGTTGTGGCAGCCCGCGGCTCAGCCGCGTGCAGTCGCCTGCTCAGCACAGCGCTGCTTGCCGTTGGCGGCTGCCAGCGATGCGCGCGAGCGCATGTGCGCAGCAGGATGGCAAATGCAAAAAAGCAATTGTTTGACAGTAGGAGCCAGTGTGCCAGAATACTGATAAAGCACACCTGCATGAGCGGAATGTGGTCGCCGGCTCGCTTGCTGTTGTGTCGGTAAGCGCAAAGGTTGCCCGAGAGCGTTGTGCCACCTGCACGAGATGCTTTGCCGATCACAAAGCTCGGCTTGTTGACGTGCAGCGGGTCCCGCGTTGTGCCACAGGAGCGTGCAGGACAATCAGGTCAGGTCACATACCGCCAAGGTCAGTTTGTTGCGCACACTCCTGCCATACAGCCGGGCCACCCAGGTGGAAGGATAACGCTGGTGCACACATAACGCAGTGCACATGAGAGAATCGAACCCAAACAAATGGGTGCACCCTGCAAATCAAAGACTGGTCAGCATGCGGGCAGCTGGACCCAGGCCCAGGGCCGACCCAGGGCCCACTCTTGCTGCCGCTGATGAATGCCCCATCCAAGGGTAGTTTTGCCAGCTTGCTCAGACCACCTGTGTGCCAAAAATCTGCTCCGCCGTGTTCTTCTGTGCGGCATTGTGCGCGCCCGCTGCTGCCTTGCCGCCGTGCTCTGCCGCGGCGCCGCCCCTCATCCTGCCGCCCTGCTGCTGCGCTGAGCGCTCACGGCCGCGCTGCTGCTGCTGCTGCTGCGGCGCCCACAGGCCCGCGCTCGCGCTCGCCCCGCCCGAGCCGGCGCCAGTGCTCTCTGTGCCGTTGCCCATGCGGCCCGCGCGGCCGCCGGCAGCCTTCTTCCTGGGGGGGCACTGCTGTGTGTCTCTCGTGCGGGTCATTTGGGAAGCATCCATCGTAGTGGTGTCCATGCTGCGGTGGCGCATGCAGGACAAGGGCATAGTTGTAAGAACAAAGGCGCGGTTGATATGGGATTCCACCTTGAGCTATGTGCAAGAAGGGTAGCAAGAGGTTAGGGTGGGCAGCAGGTTAAAAAGGGGTGAGGCGCTCCAGGTCAAACCGTTTCCCGACCAGCTGCCCACCTGGTGGCCATGCTAGACAGGCGGCCGCCCCCCCGCGCGCCGCCGCCCGCCGCGGCCGCCCTGGAGTTGGCCCTCTGCTGCCCGTTGGCGCCGCCGCCGCCGCCGCCACCAGCGCCGTCGGCGCGCCGCGCTCCGACCGCGCCGCGGGCCTGGTGCTGTGACGCGGGCGGCGGCATCGTGCCGCGCGCCGCCGCCGCCTCCTGGCGGCGCTTCTTGGCGTCCATCGCCTCCCTGCGCGCCGCCAGCAGCTCGTCGCGCCGCCGGTGGTCCACGCACCCGCCCTCGCTGTCGCTGGGCGCGACGCTCTCGCTCGGGCCGCCGTCGCTGTCGCAGCCGTCGGGGCCGCCGAAGCTGAAGACGCCGAGCGCCTCGATGCCGCGCGCGCGCGCCGCCGCCTGCGGCGCCTGCTGCTTCGCGGCGGGCTGGATGTCATCGACCCCGCGGGGCGGCGCCTCGGGCTCTGGGGCCTTGCGCTTCAGGGCCCTGCCAGGCGATTGGTTGATAGGAAAATACAGCTGTCAGAAGAGTGCCTGGATCAATCTTCAGAGGGTGCATAGGCGGGTCAGGTCAAATGAGAGTTTATGAGCCTGGCCAGTGCTCGCAGAAGTCACCCACCCCCACTTGGGCTGCCAAGGTCCCATGCGCACCCGTGCTGCGGGCGCAGCCCTGCCGCCGTGCTGGGCGGCGCCGCAGGTGGCCCTGGCCGCGCCGCGTCGTGCTCTGAGATGAAGGGCGTCTTGGTGGCCAGGTGCGCGTCGCCATCCTCCGCCTTGCCGCCTCGCTCGCCGCCAAACGCTTGCCTGCTGGCGGCCTCCTTACCGGCGGCACCCTTACTGGAGGCCTCCTTGCCACGGCCGGGCCTGGAACGCTGGTTGCGGGGCGGGACCTCTTGCGCGCGGCCCGCGTCCGCCTCCTTCTCCCCCTCCGCGCCAATGCTGTGCTGGGAGCGCTGGCTTGCGTGGCTGCTGAAGCGGCCCGGCGTGGCCCTGGTGGCCACACCGCCGTCGCCGCCACGCACGTGCGCGCGACGCCGTGCCTCCCAACCCTTCTCCCCTGACTGCTCAGCCTCGTCCATGCTGTCATGCGCCACATGCACGGCGCCGTGCGGGTCACCTGCCGCGGGCACCGCATTCGTGGTGGTGGCTGCTGCCAGAGCGTCGGCGGGGGCGGCGGCAGCAGCCTCTGCAGTCTGGGCGCGCGCCTGTGCGGCCGCCAGGTCGCTGCGCGCCTGCTGCAGCTCCGCCTCGACGACCTCCAGCGCAGCCTTTGGGAGACGCGGCAGGATGTGTGCAGCCAACTTGGTGCCAATGTGTGCCTGAACTACGGTGCAGGACAGCGTTCGCAACGGGCGTCAATTGCACGCAGCAGGAACCGACAGAACGCGCACCTTGGCCTCGTCGGCCGCCGCCCAGGCCTGCTTCTGCTCAGCTGCCGACGCCTCCGCCGCGGATGCTTTGTCGGCGAGTGACGCTCGCAGGCGGTCGCACTCAGCTGCCGAGGCGATGAGCTGCTTCTCCTGAGTGGAACACGATGAAAGGATTTGTCGTTAAAACCCCAACGAGAGGAATGTGAAGGTAGATACATACCTGCACACCAGTACATTCATGTGCCCCCCATTTTGCAGCAGACATTCAAGCATCAACGCGATTACATGCATTCCTGGGCTGACTGAAGGCACTGAACCTCATGGCCCTCCCGCACCTTGGCTGCGAAGTCGCAACACGCCTGCTGGCCCGCCGCTCGTGCCGTGGACAGGTCGCGGTCCACGTCCTCCAGCTGCTGGCGCAGCCCCGCCATTGCACTGTGGGGTTGTGGAGTCGCCGGATGGCAGCCCAGCACAGATGCAGTAGTCAGCTGAACCGACTTGATTTGTCGCAGTGCTTGCTAGCACGTGCAGTCTCACACACCGAGCACGCACAGCCACAGTCCTACCTGCGACCCGCCCCAAATTGCACCCAGGGCTCTCAACGAACCTCTCCAGCTGGCGCCGCTGCTCCTGCGCCTCCTCCGCCGCCTTAGCCGCCCCCGCGCGCGCCTCGGCCAGCATCGCCTGCAGCGCCTCAGATCCGGAGCCCAGCTCGCCCCTGAGGCGCGCCAACGCGGCGTCGCGCTCCAACGATGCGTCGCGCTTGGCGGCGGCCAGCTGACAATCATGGCGTTTGGGGGAAGTGGTGCAGTGTTGGATATGCATGGGTGCAAAACAAGGGGCGGGGCATCGTCGTTTTTGCAGAGAGCATAGGGTGCGCAGACCGCAAAGACGAGCAATGCTGACTTGTACACACACATGCAGCTTGTCAAGGCCAGCTGGCCGGTGAGCCGGCGCCAGCTCCAAGATTGGCGTTTCTGTCATATGCATATCGCCGATGCCAGCCACCAGTCACTCATGCCCACGCTCACCCGCTCCTTGTGCTCCTCCTCACACCTCTTTGCCGTCTCCTTGGCCTCCTTGGCTACGCCGTCTGCCGCTGCGCGTGCTGCAGCCAGAGCCGCCTCTTGGGTGGCCATTGTGGCCCGCAGGTCCTGGAAAAAGAATCAAAATGATGCAGTGGCAGACTGCACTCAACACACCGGAGCACTGATGGACATTGCTTGCGCAAGGGGTGCCCTGCGCGTGCCATCACTTGGCCAGTTTGCGGCACCCGCACCTGCTGCCAGGCCAAGACGCCGCACCTTGACCAGGGTGTCTGTACTGCTGCGAGCCTTGCTGGCGTCTGCCAGCCGGGTCTTGAGTGTGTCGCGCTCCTCCTCCAGAGACTGCACCTTGGACTCTAGCTGTGGACGTTGATGGAGGGCGGCAGACCGGGGAAGGGGTGGCGCAGGGGTGGTTTGGGTTGGTAATCAGGGTGACGTCAGGTGAGCAGATCGGCAGCAACCATCAGGTCAGCAGCTTGATTTTACCAGGGTGGCTTCTGGTGTCTTGCAGCATAGAATGCCTGGGTTGAAAGCCCTGCAGCCCGACTGTTGTGATTCAGGGCCCCACCTCGGCCTTGGCGCGCACGGCCTCCTTCTTCTCCTTCTCAGACCTGTCGTAGGCCTGCAGGAGAGCATGGGGTAGGAAGGGTGCGGGCGCGGGAGCAAGAGGCACGACAAGTCAGAGTCCAGCAAGTCTGTTTCAGATTAAATGCGCGCTGCTCCAGCAATTGCCACAGTTTGCTGCAACACAAACCTCTGGAATTGGGGCCTCTCCAATAAAACACCGAAGACTGCGATGTGCAACAAAGTGCAGGCTAGCCATCATCACCAAACCCAATCCCACCAACCCACCGCGGCGTTCTGTTTCTGGTAGTGTTGGAGTTCCAGCGCCGCGCGGCTGTTGGCCTCCTCGGTTGCACGCTGCACCGCGGACTCGTTGGCGTCAAGCGCAATGGCGAGCTGGGCCCGCGCCTCTTCAAGGTCCTGGCACGTGGAGGCCTGAGGCAGGTGAGGCAGCAGGGCAGCAGCACTGGTGGGATGGTCAAAAATAAATTACCATGTCCAAGTTGGTCGCCTTGCTGAACAGCGTTGACAGGCGGGGGTGCATGTTTGCAGATGTACAAACGTAAAGGCGCACATGCGTACACATACAGGTCATGCGTCATGCGCACCAGCTGCTTGTCAGCTGACGTCTTCTCGACGGCGGCACGCGCAGCGGCTGCCTCTGCCTCCTCGCGTAGCTCAATCAGGTGCTGCTCCAGGCCCTCCTGTAGAGAATACCAAGTGTAGATACAGCATGCTCAAGAATATTGCGCGGCACTTTCACGCTTGCCTCAATGAAACAGTCCTAGACTCCTTGAAGCGAGCTCGTGTGGATGCTGTGTGACCAATTGCTTACAATCATATATGCGCGTATGGATGCGTGACAAGAGTAAGCCCTCTGCCCTACACACCTTGGCCGTGCTCTCCTGCTGCAGGGCAATTTGACACTCGTCCAGCGCCGTCTGCACCTCCTGCGCAGCAGCGCGCGCCGTCTCGGCTTCCCGCTGCGCACTGTCAAGCTTGACCTGCAGCTCCTCGGTCAGGGCCTTGGCCTGGCATGGGAATTGGGTGGACGGACGAAAGGCAACAAGTTGCTTGAACTGACGGACAATGTACAGAAACATTGTTGCCATGCTGGAAGTTGAAGAGGTTTGTACACCTTCTGGAAGCCAAAACAACTGCCATGCGTGCTGGCTCAAGTGCATCCGCAGCTGGGGTCTGCCCACTTGCCTGCTGCAGCTGCTCGTTCTTGGCGGCCACGTCGCAGGCCGCGGTGTCGCGTACGCCCTGCAGCACCTGCTCGGCCTCGTCCGCAGCGGCTGTGCAGAAAGGGCGGGGCGAGATTTGATTGTGTCGCTGGGTCCAGGTCAAGAGTTGCATGAGGGCTGGGCTGCCACAGAGAAGCGGGGGCAGGGTGCAAGGGCGCCCCAGTGGAGGGGGAAATGTACACCACACATGCCGCTGGTGCAATGTATGGAGGGCAACCCAAGAAGGCAAGCACATGCGCGCACCCTTGGCGGCGTCGGCTGCCTGCTTGGCTTCCGTCCGCATCAACTCGAGCGCCTTCTGCAGCTGGCAGCCGTTGGACACGGCGTCATCCCTTGGATCAGGAGGTGCAAAGCAGGGGGTAGCGTGCATGGTGAATAATCTGGTACAGCACGAGCGATGTGGCTTGTGCAACTGGCGGCCTCTGCATGCATGCCAACACAACCAGAGGACGTGTAACAGCACACGGGCATTGAGTAGCCCCGCTCGCCCACCTCTCTTTGACCACAGCCGCCTCACGCTGCGCAGCCGCATCCCTGTCGTCCCGCAGTGCTGCTTCCAGGCCCACTGCGCGAGCGGTCTGGTTGGACACCTCCTCGGAGGCAGCTGTCAGTTGAGACATCAGCTGGTTGATGTGCTCCTGCAGGCGCGCCACTTCAGCAGAGGCAGTGCTCTCTGCCGCATCCTGCATATGTTCAGAAGGATGATTGAAAACAAGCACATTAATTCCTGCCTAGTGGTGGAATGAGCAGTCTCAAGCACGTGCCAAGAGGTCCAGAGCAATACGAGGGAGTGGCCTTGCAGGGAGTGCGGCCTCTGCCTGCCAGCATATCATGTGCAGCCCAGCCTCCCCTGACCGGTCGGCCTTGCCTTTGCCGTGCGCAGGTCCTCAAGGTCCTTGGCCCCCACCACCAGCTCATGCTTCGCGCGCTGCAGCTCGTCCGTCAGGCCAGCGGCCCGCTCGCTCTCTGCACATTTGGTTGAAGCGGACAGTTGAAGAAGTGCCCTGGCCAGACAGCAATTGCGCTACATTGCTGCATGTGGCTTGGCCACACATGGCACAACATGATGAGTATGAGGCAGGAGCTCCAACAGAAGCAAGGACGTTCCTCCTCCTAAGTCTGAAAACCTCCATGCCCAGGGGCGCAAACGAACCCAAATAAGAATTCCCTTGCCCTCACCCTTAAACAGGTCCGCCTCCAATTGCCTTTTGGATGCCATGAGCCTGTGGATGTTGCGCTCTGCCTCCTGCAGGGTTGTTGAGGCAAGGGGAGCGTGACAGAAGATCATTGGCATGCTTGAAGGGGGAGGGGGCGCAGTGTCAGGTGCGCTAAGAGGCCCCACCAACGGCACACCAGTGATCAACGGACGGAGCAGATATGACCAGCCCTGGCGGTGGACTGGAGCACGCGCAGGACACCAAAAACCTCAACAAACACCGCTTGTGGTGTGACCACAGGCCTCACTTTGCACTTGTCATTCTGCTGCACAATGACATCCTCGATATCAGAGCGGCGCTTGTCGACTGCAGGGGTGGCGGGATCGGAGCGTGGTAGACGGGACCAGATGGGACGATACACTCATGAACTGGAACGCATGTGGAAAGAGCGCCCTCATAAATGCATGGCCAAGAGCTTGCCCTGTCTACAGTGTTTGGCAAGGCTGCGCCGGGGGATTGCTCACCCTTTACAAGGGAGCCCTTGGCCTTGGCCAGCTGGTCTATCAGCGTGGCCTGCTGGGTGCAGAGGAGGTCCATGTTTGCCTGCACCCGCATGGAGGTCTCGCGCTCTGACATGGGGGGGGGGGCGGGTGCGCGCACGGAGGCTTGAAGTTTAGGGTCGCGTGCTGCATGAGGTAGTATGCTTGTGCATGCATGCATGCATGCCTTCATGCATGCATGCATGCCTTCATGCATGCATGCATGTGTGATGCATGCACAATGCATGCATGATGCTTGCACGCACGCGTGCATGCACGCAGGCGTACCAGCATCGCATGTGGGTGTGGCGTCAAGGCACGCTCGCCGCACGTGCCCCATGCCCCCAGCCCCTGCGCAAACCCGAACACCAACGGCCCGCTGGGGCGCCCTGTGCGCTCACCGTCCTGGAGGGTGGTGACCAGGTCAGACTTCTCCCTGCGCTCCCGCTGCAGATCCTGGTCCTTCATCTCAAGCTGCTGCTTCAACTCCTCCATCTTCGTGTGCTGCAATTCCATGCATCAGGTTGAGCGCTAAGATGCGAATGGTTTGTGCTGAGAATGTCCAGGTGTGCCGAGAACAGCCGCATCTTCCTGCAACAACCGCCCGGCTGCGTGTGTTGTGGGCCCTGCAGCGTGTGAAACGGCTGCATGGGCGCTCTATCAGCTCGCGTGACACCTACGTAGTGGCTCATCTTCTGCCGCACGTCCTCTTGCTCCCGCATCATTTTGTCTGCAAGGGCAGTGAATGCACACTTCATGCCGTGCCTGTTGAGTTCAAACACTGCCCAGCACGGCGACCTTTGAGGGCTGAGGCAGCCAGGGTGATCAAAGCTGCATGCATGCAGTGGCACCTAGCAACCAGACCCACCTGTCTGCTTCTTCAGTTGATCCAAGGCTCCCATCGCCATGCCCGTGACGGGCGCAGCGGTTGCGTTGCCGGCGCCCACGGGGCCCATGACACTGGCACCCGCAAGTGCGGGTCCCAGCGCGATCTGGCGATAGCCCTGCATCTCGAACGCTGCGGCCTGCCGACCAAAAGCGCCCTGGCAAGGCCCGACAGCTCGAGTGAGCTGCGCGTGCTGCGAAGCCATTGAGGGCCCACAAGCAGCCAGCTGGGGCCCAAGGCACCCCTGTGAATTAAGTACCAATATATATACTAATGCGCCTGCCCTAAAACAAGATCGTGCTCACAAGATCGTCACGAATGCGAATCCATAGCAGAGCGTGCCCTCGCTGCACCGCCGCTACTCGAAGCTCAGGCACAAGTTTTACTGTTACAAGGACATGGGGTGACGCTGAAAAGTTGGATGCAAGAACACATGTCAAACCAGAGGCATGCTGTGCTGGGCCTGCTGAGCTGCTCCCCCGTGCATTCAAATCCAATTTCTCGCACACGCGCCGCAAGAGCTGTTTACGCCCACCCACAAGGGACTTATCATAACATGTATGATGCAAGTTGTTGAAACTCTCTAGCACAGCCATCGACCGGTCAAGCACACCTGATGAGAGTGGCCAGCAACTGTGCGAGTGGTCATGACAAGGGGCCTGCAGCAAGAACCCTTCTGCAACTCGAACGGGCTTGCAAAAGGAGATGCTCCGCACCAGCAGTCAACATGTCTTATGGACTTGTAATGTATGACTAAACGCTGGACGTTGATGATGACCTCCAGGGCTTTGGTCGCCCGGCTCATTGCTACAGCATCTGCGAAAACACAAGGCAGTCAAGCTGGCCTCGCGCGACGGTGGTCCCTGGGAACAAATCCCTTGAAGAAGGACCTCAGGGCACTGCCCCGAAGATCCAGGTGTTGAGACAGGGCCTAAGCCTCAGAGCTGTCCCTGGGTGCTGCTGTTTGACTGGGCAGCCTGTCGCAGGTTTACATGGGCGGTATCTTGGGCAGGGTACACCTTCTCACACTGGCGTACACATCATGGGCGGATCAAAAGTATACGTCTGACCATGATGACAGTAGCGCGCATCCTACACCCACTTGTACGGGCAGAGGGAGCACATGTGGGGTGGCCTCATGACACTAGGTTGATTCGCTGCGACGCAGTGACGCTCCGACTCAGGCACGGTACCAAGCCGCGCGGCCATTGGGGGAGATCAATGGCTTGCGTGGCACTCAAACAAACCAAACAAAGCAAATGGCAAGCTGCAAGGACATCACCAGTGCATGGAATTGCTGCTGTTTTGTGAGTTGGCCAGGGGGCCCAGGACGAGCACGCGCGCGTGTTTGGCAAAGCGCAAGCGCCAGAGTTTGGCTGCGCGACGACTGCCTACTGTATTCAACATGCCAATAAAACATGTTTGAGGCGGCAAAACGGCACCACACATTCCACCAAGGCAAGAAGCAATTGGTGTGGGCAGGCAATGTCGACATGCTGCCAAGCCAGCCCTGAAGGGCACTGCAGTAGCATGCATGGCAGGGGTCACTCATGTGACGCAAGCGGGAAGCAGTTGCCGCGGCGCGCCACGTAAACCCCAAAACAAAGACATGAGGAAATCCACAAGTGACAAGAAGATGCGCGTAAAAATTCGTAGTGGCTGCCAAGCACTACAACCTCGCACAACACATGACTAGTATGGCGCAAAGGCTGAGATTACATCACTCTTCTTGCAGACGGTCAATCTGGCAAGGTCGATCTAATGCACATGAGACTCAGAATGCTGCTTGCGTGCGCGCCTGAACCCTGCGCCGCTTCTGATCCAACCAATGCAGGCGACACAGACATCCAGCCGAAGGAGGCGGATCACAAAGCCGCCCCTCCTTAGTGCGCAAGCGTCGTGACGGCGGTGTCTGCCACGACATCATCCTTGGGGCTTGGCCACATGGCTGAGTCGTCCGCCCAGAATTGCAGGGTGCGGCTCGACGTGCGCCGGTGATGGCATGGCCCCGACGGCGCCGCCACTGCCGCGGCTGCAGCCAGGGCCACCACAGCCGCGTCTGCTATCGTCGTGCCCGCGACGGCTGCCTCTGCGGCGCCCGCACCGGGGGTGCAGCTGCTGGCGGTCAGCTCGAGGCAGCCAGACGTGGGTGCAGGGGCTGGGCGCTGCGAGGAGCTGAGCGGCTCGGCGCCAAATTGCACCCAGCCCTTGGGCACAGACTGAGTGCTCCCTGCGCCAACCACCTCCGCCTGCGCGCGCTGCTCGCGCCACCCCGCATGGCCCTCCTCTGCATCTGCGTGATGCTGCCTGCGGGACCCATGCTGCCCCTCCGGCTGCTGCTCAACCTGCTGGTCCTGCTCATGTTCCCGCTCATCCCCGCCAGACTCGCCGTCTGCCGGGATAACACCGGGCTTTCCCAGTGCATCCGCTGCTGCCGCGGCCGCGGGGCTGATAGGCGAGCCGGCTGTCGCATCCGCGGCACCGCGCGGGTCAGAGTCGCGCGAGCGGCCATCAAGCATCCGCACCGGGCCACCGTCCGACAGCCGCGCCATGCGTGCACGCGCGCCCGACGCCGCGGCGGCAAAGCGGCCAGCGAACGCCGCCGCTGCGCCCGTGAGCGCGACCTTTGCGGCCGAGGCGGCGGCAGGGGGCGTGTGAGCATTACCAGCAGCGCCGCCGTCGCTGCTCTGGGATGCAAGGTCGTCACCGCACGCCGCCACTGCCGCCGCGGCAGCAGACAGCTGGCTGCGGTCCGAGGCGCCGCTGCCAGCCCTGCGGGAACCCTCTCGCTGCGGCGAGCGGCTCTTGCCGCTGCCACTGTGCAAGAGGCTTGCGCTGCTGCGCCCCAGGCTCGTGGCCGCGGCAAGGTTGCCGGATGCGTACAGGTCCATCAGCACAGACTGTGCGAAAAGAAAGTGGGAATGAGTGCAGGTTTGGAAGAGAAGGAGAGCGTAACAGGTCGCTGAAGAGGTGTCAACGCTACACACACACACACACACACACACACGCACGCACGCACATACACAATGTGCAGTCCGCAGGCGCCCTGATGCCAAGCCAACAGCGACACCCAAGTGTGGCCCCCCGGCCTCGCAACCCGCCGCCCGCCCGCCGCCCAGAGCGCCTCCCCACCTGCAGCAGCGGCATCGCCTGGTGGCCGAGGGCGCAGCCCATGAGGCTCGTCCAGAGGGAGCCCCAGCTCGCCGTGTCCGGCCCAGCCAGGCCTGACATGCGCTCAGACATGATCCGCCCGAAGCTCATCGCCTTCTGGGGCGTCTGCGGCTGGCCCGCGCCCCCCGACCCCGCCGGCGCCTTCGGCGACGCCGGCGGGCCCGTGGCGCCGCGCTGCTGGCAGCGCTGCCTGGCCTCGCCCTCCTTCATCTGCGGCGGCGCGCGGCAGCGGTGGTCATTATTCATTGCTGCGGGAGTGCCGCATCCCGAATCTGTTGCGATGATGAGGGCGCAGCTGGGCTGTCTGCGCCGCATAGCCGCACCGCCAAACCATCATAAAAGGCAGGCCCGAGCGCCCACGCGCTCTCACCATGAGGACGAAGCAGCAGTCCAAGGCGTGCCGCCGCACAGCGGTGTCGTCCGCAAACGTCTCTCCCGTGATCTGGGGAACAAGGGCAGCATGCAAGGGGCGGGGGTCAGCACCTACCGCTGTTGGCTCCTCATCCGTTGCTCAACACGCCCTGGATCTCGCAAGGCAAGAGGCATCATTGCATTTGCCTGGCGGCCAAGTTGTAAAGGGACCGGTGCAGCTGCTACTTTCGCTGGCCTGTGCTGCTGTAGCCCATACAGGGCCGCGCTGACTGCGGGGCACCCACCACGCGGTACAGCCTCAGCCGCAGCTCCTCCAGCACGCAGGACCCAAGCTTGTCATGGCCCTTGACCGGGCTGAACTGCCGCAGCCGCTCGGCCGCGACCGCGAGCGCGCCGGCGAGCGCAAACACGGGGCCCGCGGCGGCAATGCGCGTCGGGGCTGGCGCCAGCTGCTCCTTGATGCTGCGCAGGAAGGTCCGCACGTCCTCGCGGCTGCCCTGAGTGTACACCTTGTTCAGGATACCTGTTTGAGTGTGGTGTTGGTAACGGGTTGTCGCCGCGGTCAGCGGCAGAAAGCACCACCCCCGTGGGTGCGGTGACGCAAAGGCTTGCGGGCAGCTACAAAGCAGTGATGTTTCCTGGCTGGGGTGGCGCGATGCTCCCACTTTTCCCAACAATACGCACCAAGCAGCGCCTCCGCCGCGGCATCGGGGCCAGCGTAGGCTCCGCTCAAGAGACGCGCCCAGAACTGGCTTGCCAGCGCATCAATTGTGATCGACGGCGCCGGGGCAATCTGCAGTGAGGGGATCCACAGTCGTGAGCAGATGGACAAGTGTGCGGCGCGGTGCCGGGCGAACAGGTTGAGGCGGAGTGGTGGGCTGCAGCAGTAGGCAATGTGTTGCGACTTGCAGCGGCTTGCACGCTGCGTCAGCCGGCTGCGAGGCGCGCGGCGCAGGGCGGGCCCGCCATGAAGGCGTGCTGTGGGCTCGTCCTTTCCACAACTCTTACCTTTCTCGTCGGCGTGCCATCCATCGCCACAGTTACGACGCCCTCCTTCCCGGCCAACGCGTGTGTTGCCGACCAGCAGGCGCTCCGAGCAAATTCTATAAATTGTGGCTTGCGCAAACGTTACGAAAAGCCAGACAGGACAAGAACGCAGCGGTTGATGACGGGCAGGTGAGGACGAGGCGTCAAGCAATGCCAACTGGCTACGGCTCTTAATATTGAGCCATTCCGCAACACTTTGTTGAAATTGCGGCCGTTTGCCTGCGAATACCGCGAGCTGACCCCGTCAAATTTGATCTCTCCGCTGCTGCAAGGAAGCTGCGACCGTGGGCTGCGAACAATCGGTGCCAAGCTAGCAAGCGGTGATTGCAGGATGCAAGTCATCAACGACCTGATGGCTCTGTACAGCATAGCGCCGGCCGGGCTGCTGCTTTTGGTTTGAAGCCCAACTGCCAACTGCCTATGTCTGGCACATCCCCTGCTGGACGGCCTCAGGGACAGGTGGTGAACTCCTCGTCATATTTGAAGCCCAATCTTGCAGTACTCCTGTATGCGTGGGTGGTATATATGGTATGTATTTGGACAAAAGAGACCGCGGCGGGCTCACTGGACAATGTACATTTTCGTACCGTATTTTTGTATGGCAAGCAGCTCTAGGGTGCGCAAGATTCTTGGCTGTGCTGGGAAGCTGTGGCATCCCAGTTGAATAGACAGGGATTGCAGCCGGTGGATTGAAGCCGGAGCAACTTCGCAGAGTTCGAGAGTTGGTGACCTGCCGGCCACGCGCACGCCACTGCCGCCGACAATACCGTATGGTGCACGGCCGGGCGTGTTATACGACATATGCGAGCCATCATCCGCCCGCTCTGTGTCTTTTCCTTACACGCCGCGCTTTCTTTGCATCTCGGCACTGCGCTTTCGTGCTGATCTGGCCCACGGGCGGTTGCCTCGATGGCTTCGGAATCCAAGACGAAAGAGTTTGAAGGAGGGGTAGTCCTTTTTGCTGGCGGCACGGACTGGGCCATGGTGCGATCTGCGAGGCGGGCTGCGGTGCTCCGCCATTGGCAAGCGTCCATGCTGACCACCCCGTAACTCTTATAACGTAATGCAGCTCGGTAGATCCTCCGGCAAGGGCAAGAAGACAGACGCCGAGAAGCAGGTGAGGCCGCGGCAGCGCAAGGGAAAATCTGCTGGTGCTGCCAACGCCGCTGCAATGCAGCACAATCCTCGCTGCACCCTGCTCCTCGCCGCCTCCTCAATCGCTCGCAGGCAGAGCTGCAGCGTGCGGAGAAATACCCCAACTTAGCGACCCCACACCGGCTCAAGGGGCTTGATGTGAGCAGCGCGGCGCTCGTACCCAGCTGAAGTGACGGCGTGCCTGGTAGATGTTGCTGTGCTGACGACGCTGCCCATTCCACTGCAACACAGCAGGCAGCGCGAGCTGCTTTGTCCCCATACCAATTGCTTGGTCGGCAGCGCCCTTGGCTGCCGCATAACAATTGGCACCGCCTCACGACACCCTCGCCTGCAGAACATCCGCGTTGCATTCGTCGCGGGCGGCTCCACTGCGGTGCACGCGCTCATCGGGGACGTCAACGGAGCCTGCTACACCTGGGGCCGCAATGAGGTGCGCGCCCTTCCCGGTTCCCATCTTTGCAGGGTTGAGGGGGGCCCGGCCGCAGCGCAGAGGGCGGCCTGCGTGGGGTTCACAATAACCGGATCAACATCCCGCTGTTGTGAGGCGTAGCAGTATTGAGGGCGATGCTGGGAGCAGGCGAGGCCCAGGGCCCAGCAAGAACCGTAGGACTGACGACACCGCATTGCCTCTTGGCGCGTGGGCGCCCCGCTGATGCGCCCGCCAAGCGCAGAAGGGTCAGTTGGGCCACGGCGATACGCAGCAGCGCAATGTACCCACCAGGGTAGCTGGGCTGGATGGCAAGTTCATCATCAAAGGTGAGGGTTCGGGACCCAACCGCCACTGCCCCAGCCACAGCCCCTGACCCCCACATACAATGCACAGTGTTAAAGCAGGGGAGGTGTCGACACTGCGCGCTCGCGACGCCGGCCGCCTTGCTGCTGGGCGCCGGCGCAAGGCTCACCTCGGCGCGACATGCTTTCCGAGCCGGCCCCTGCCACACCACAAGAAACAGCCTTGTTGTCCCCGCCTGCACCCTCACCTTACCCCCTCCCCCAGCTTCCGGCGGCAAGCACCACTCCGTGGTGGTGACTAAGGACGGGCAATCTTTCGGGTTTGGGCTGAACACAATGGTGGGCCTGCTCCCCGTCCACACACCCGGGGAGGCTCACTCTCGGGCCAGCCGCACTGGCGGCTGCTTCGACGACCTCAGGGCCGCACTCGTCACACCGGTCCCGTGCGCCGACACCACAGTGTACGAGGCAGCGCCCCTTTTGCTCAACGCTGCCCAACCTCTTTGTTTTTCCTGCAGGGCCAGCTGGGCACCGGGAGCATCCGCCGCGGGAAGAACAGCCCAGACGGTGCGCACACGTCCCAGCTGCGCGGCTGCCGCACGACAGCCGTACCGCGCCTGACGCAGCAATGTGACACCGCGCGGCGTGCGCCTGCTGCCGCGCGTGGACGTGCCGCGCCCTGCTTTCCGCTCTCCGTGTTGCCGCTGCCGACGCACCTGCGCACGTGCAGCGAGCCCAGCTTTATTGGACGCCTTGCCCCCCTCCCTCCATCGCCCGCTTGGCGCCTCCCAGACATCCAGCTGGCGCCGGTCAAGTGCGCCGTGGAGGCTGCCACCGACGTGGCCTGCGGCGGCGACTACACGCTGTGGCTCGTTGGCGAGGGGGTGGGTCGTGCGCCCTCTGCTTGAGGCCAATTGGACGTGCCGCACCCTGTTTCCCTGAATAGCCAGGGCTGCGCGTGTGACGGCTGTGCTTATATTGGGGAATTGGCAGCAGACTCCTGTGCTGACGCAGCAGGTTTGGTTCTGCATCGCAGAGCGCACATAGCGCCAACCTTGCGAGCCCAGCAGCCCCTGCGCGCTAGCACCGCGCCCCACGTCGCCGGCTGCACCTCTGTCCCCCACCAGGGCCGCGTGTGGTCTGCGGGTTACCCGCAGTACGGCCAGCTGGGTGACGGCGACGACCACATGTACAACGCAAAGGAGTGTGAGTGCCGGCCGGCCCGCTCCGCCATTCTGCTCCGCGCCGCTTAGTGCTCGCGAGCGCGGGCTCGACGACCTTGCAGGCGTCCAACAATCGGCCCTCGCTGTTACGCGCGTCCTCTGTTGGCTTAGAGCCAAACATGGTCAAAGCGGCGCCCACGTTCACATGTGGCAGTCCAGCGCACGCTCCCGCGCCCCACTAGACTCGCTCCCCTCCTGGCGTAAGGCCCCACCCCTCGACCTGCGGGTGCCTCAGCTGACGTCATGATGACTCCTTCCACGGATCACGCCCAACCCCACCCTGAACCCAACCCCTCGTACCGCGCAGCCAGCATCCAGATAAAGTACGAGCCGCAGGCGCAGCCGCGCGCCATAGCGGCGCTGGCGCAGCACAAGATCGTCAAGATCGCCAGCGGGGGGACTCACGCCATCGCCGTCAGCGACGCGGTGCGCAGGGGCTTGGGCGGGTGTTTGAGTGAGCGTGCGTGCGTGTGTGAATATGTGTTGGTGCGTGTCTGTGTGTGTGTGAGTGTGTGTGCATGTGGGTGTGAGTGTGTGAGTGTTTGTGTGTGCGCGTGCATGCAAGCACGCATGCGCGCGCGTGGAGAAGAGGGCAGGGCTGGAGGTATGGTGCGCCATCGTGGCGGTCGGCGGGCAGATCAAAGCCAAGGGTTCCCGTTGGTCTGCAGCACTCTCAACC
>NW_014012963.1:0-1519 GCF_000611645.1 Monoraphidium neglectum
GCCGTACCGCGCGCGCGCCGTCGAGCGCCGCGCGCGCGAACGCGGCGCGCATCGCAGGCAGGTCCACCGCGAACCCCGCGCTGCCGCCGGCGCCGAAGTTCGCCCGCACCTCCTCCTGCTGGGTGCGCAGGCCCACTGTTGGGAACAACCGCTGCTCGCTGACGTGGCGGAAGGCCACCCCCAGGTCGACGCCGTTTTTGAAGAAGCTGATCGTGGCGGCCGCGCGGTCGAGCAGCGCCCCGATCACGTCCCCCTGTCTGATTCGCGGCCGGCGCGTGGGACGGCGGTGCATGAGAGGGCGGCAGCCTTCGAGGCCGCGCATGTGGGCACCGGCGCCGAGGGGAACTGCGGTTGTCTGTGCGTGAGGCCACGCGGCGAGACGTGCGTGCCGCGCACGCAAGCGGCGTGCGCCCTGCCCCGATATGCCCCTTCAACTCACACAACCGACCACTCCCCTAACACACCTTCCCCACACACGCACGCCCTACACACACACACACACACACACACACACACACACACACACACGCGCGCGCGCGCGCACACGCACATGCATACGCACACGCACACGCACACACGCTCTCTAAACACGCGCGCGCAAGCACATCAACACACACTCGCACGCTGCAAATCATACACACACACGTCGTGCACAGCATACACAGCGCGACTCGCCTGCGTGTACTTGGGGCCGTACTCGCGCCCCTGCCCGCTGCCGTGGAATGCGCAGCCGTCATCTCCATGGTATCCATAGGAGTGCGGCTCCCACCCCGGCAGCCGATCCGGTTTTACGTCATCGGTCGCAAACCCGACGCCTGCGCGCAGAAGGGTGACGCGTTTGCGCGCAGACGCGGCGGCGGCGGCGGCGGCTGCTGGGTGAGAGGATTGCGCGCTGGTCCCCAACAAGGGGCCCGCCCTGACCCGCGACGGGAGCCCCTTTAAGAGCACCCGGGCGCAGCCCCGCCGCGGCGGCAGGCCCGGCGTGCCGGCAGGGGCGCGTGCGCGCTTCCCCAATTTCTGCAACGAACGCAGGGTGCGCCGCGGCCAGGACCCCGCTCGTCCGGGTGCCACGGGCTCGCACCGACGTAGCCCTCAGCGCCGCGGTTGACAATGAGGACTTCGAAATAGTACAGCGGCACGTCTGGCGGCACGGGGTTGTCCGACCGCACGGCCGCCGCCTGCGAGTCGTCCTGGCCGGGGCCGACGTACTTTACTGACAGCCCCTCGACTTTAAGGTATTGCTGGAGGACCTGGGGGTGCGGGAGGGGCGTTGGGCATGGAGGTTTGCGCATGGGGGAGTGCAAGGGTTCGCCTGCATGGGTGTGGGGCATGGGGGCGCGGAAAGGCGGACCAGAGAGGGGGCAGGCGGGGTGCTGCCGCTGTCGGGTGTGCGGAGGCCGTGGGGGGCGCGCGAGGGGGCGGGGGCGGCCAGCCTGCTGCCGCGGTTGCGGGCTCGCACGTGGGCATGGGCGGGCGAGCTGTGCGAAAAGCGGCCGCGCGGCAGCGGCGGGCCGGCGCG
>NW_014012963.1:1940-14182 GCF_000611645.1 Monoraphidium neglectum
ATGTCGCCCTGGCGCCCGCCGGTCCCACTCGCACGGCAGCGAAAAGCGGCTGGTATAGGTTGCCATGGGTTCGATTCGTGGACTAGCGACTGGACGACTTCCTAACCCAGCAGCGGCCTAGACGCCCGATGCGCGGCCCCACGCGTCCACACTGGCGGCGCCTATGATTGGGCTATGGAATTGCGCGCCAGCGTTGCTTGTTGGCCGACCTCTGCCTGGCCTGGCACCTCGCCCTGGTTCTAGCGCCACGGCTTGACAGTCATTCTTATCATGCCCTCCTTGCTAGGAAGCGAGTACAGCATGTGCAGGGCGCAATGACGGGTCGCAGGAAGGCCTGCACGATCTGAAGCGCACGCAGCAGTGTTGCTTGAAACTTGATTGAATTTTACGTGAGCACTGCAGCGGTGCTCAACGATGTCACCATCAGTCACTCTGAGTGATCTCGGGCTGTCACAGTGAAGACCACAGCATGGGATCGCGCTCGCGATGCTTACATGACATCTAAGATGATCACGCAGCTACATGATATTGGCATGTTATGATCTTCGCCCGCGCATGCAATCCAACCATCCGTGTATGATCCTCCTCTTGGCACGTGTTATACATAGCAACATCAGTCCTAGCATCAGGAGCATGTAGCTGGTCCCGCTACCCGTGTCCCTCCAAATAGGGCAGTCACGGCAGTCAACGCCAGATCGGTCCAGCAGTGCGCTCATCTGCTGCGCCGTGCTCCCCCATGCCGCCGGCCGCGGAAAGGACAGACAGGCCGCAACTGGAGGACTGCGTAGTAGCATGCCTCGTGAGCATTGATCAGCCCCCGTGGATGGCGAGCCATGCGCAACATGGCGCGCTTGCCTCGCCAACATCGACCGTCCGCCAGCAAACCGCGAGCTGCCTTCTCACCCCGCGGCCAACCCCACAACAGGATATCCCTGGGACCCAAGAAGCCCACGCAATCCCCACTACCAGCGTCTGCGTCGGCACCGCGCCGCCGCAGCCGCGGGACGCGTCCTGCCAGGCCCGACAGCAATCGGACGCCGCAAGCCAGGCTGATGCAGGCGCCGCGGCCGCCGACCGAGCGGCGGCGGCGCAAAGCGCCGGCCGTGCGGCGGCGGATGCGGCGGCGGGGCTGGGAGCGTTCCTGGCGTGCGTCGCGCCGCGCATGCTGGAGCAGCTGTCGGCCGGGCCGGCGGCGGTGGCCGTAGGGGCGGCGGCCGGCGGCCCAGGCGGCTGGCAGAGATGGGCCGGCCACAACTCGGACGTGAGCTGCTTCCTCCACAATCGCATCCACGCGGCACGTCTTGTGCAGTCAAACGTTT
This sequence comes from Monoraphidium neglectum, assembly GCF_000611645.1. Taxonomy (NCBI): domain Eukaryota; kingdom Viridiplantae; phylum Chlorophyta; class Chlorophyceae; order Sphaeropleales; family Selenastraceae; genus Monoraphidium; species Monoraphidium neglectum. The sequence goes on from NW_014012963.1 coordinate 3,260, forward strand.
GGCATCCACGCGGCACGTCTTGTGCAGTCAACCGTTTGGCATGGATTCCATGCCTGCCAGCAGCCAGTTTAAGCGTGGGCTCGCAATTCAAGGCTTTGTAATTCACATTCCAGGCACCACACAACGCCTGCAGGACCTTCGAGCGGAGCAGCTGCACTCGCTGCGCGCGTCTTCTGGCAGCGGCGCCGCCAAGCAGCAGCAACAGCAGCAGCGCAGATCGGGGCACGGCGGCGGAAGGGAGCTCGTGGTTACCGCGCTGGACTGGAATAAGACCGGCCACACACTGGCCGCAGCGTATGGCAGGTGACACACAGGGGGCAAGGGCGCGGTCGGCCGGCGCCACAGCCGCTGCTGGGGGCTGCCGTGGCAGCGGTAGGCTTGGACACGCCCCTGCTGGCAGCCTCGTCATGCTGCTTACATTACAGAAGCGCATATTGTGATCCCTGCCACAAATTTGGCTCCACCTAGATGTGTATTAGAACTTGCACGGGTTTGTGCATTCAACAAGGCCTTGCACACCTGACTTGCGAATTCAGGCACGACATCGCAGGGTGGTGCGACACCCCAGGCTTAGTGGCCACTTGGAACCTCGCGCACGGGCCCATGGGAGTGGCGCGCGAGCGCCTGCTGCCCATCGACTGCTGTGCCACAGCGGTCGCCTTCCACCCCACAGAGCCGGTGAGCAGCGATGGGGTTGGAATCTCAGTGCTGCAGGGCCTGCCTTGGCGCGCGCTCCGCGGCTGTCTGGGTGATGAAAAGCTCAGCAGCATAAATGCCATGGGAGACAAAGTTGGCTGGGTGATGTCCTGCAGCCAGGCTTCATCCCTTCGCGGTCACATCCAATTCACAGCGAAAAGCCAAGGCGTGCGTTATGTGTTGGCGAGGAGCCGCTGCCCCACGCCCGCGCCGCGACCCCACACACACGTAGAAGCCGGCTCCCTCTCCAGCACACCCCGCCGCCCCACCCCCCACCCGTCTGAAATCTTCGGCGCGCCCCGCCCCAGGCCCTGCTGGCCGGCGGCACCTTCAACGGAGAGGTGGTGCTGTGGGACCTGGGCAGGGACGCGGCGGCGGGGGACGACCCGCAGGTGGCGCGCACCGACAGCCTGGGGGAGGCGCGCCACAGGGAGCCCGTGACCGCGCTGGTGAGGGGCCGGGGTTTAGGGTTTAGGTTGTAGGTGAGGGTTCACCGCGCTGGTGAGGGGCATGAGAGGGCGGCGCCCGGTCGGCTCTGAGGCCACCTCGTGGGCCTGCGGACGCTGAGGGTAGCGGGTCGGCGGCACACAGGAGGTCGGGACAAAAAAATGGATGGTTGCTATCATAGGCGACACCGTGGGGCATGCGGGGGGAGAAGCGGGAGGCCCCAAAATCGTGGCTCGCAACAACGGGTAGCTTTTCCCCCTCTTGCCCTGCTCGCTCAACCCGTCCCGCCCATCCGGGTGACACGGGCGACGGCGACCCCAGGCTTGGCAGTACAGCGCCGCCGAGGCGCGCCGCCACGGGGCGGGCGGCGGCGGCGCGCACCTGCTGCTGAGCCTCGGCGCAGACGGGCGGCTGCTGGTCTGGCGCGGCGCGGGCGGGCGGCTCGACAACCCTCTAATGACGTGAGCCGGGTTCCCCGCGTGCACCGACCAGCAGTCGTGACGGATTGCTGGATGCTCGGCCCCTGCAGCAGCTTGAGCCTGGTATCCACTGCCTTTATATCCTGTAGCTTGCTTCAGGCGATGCACACAGCAAGGCCGCCGGCGCAGTGCCCAACAAGACCCCCAACAAGGCTGCCCCCCTGTGCACCGCAGCGCCCCAACCCTTGCCCTCGCTGCCCGCATGCGCTCTGTGAATGCGTGTTTGCTAGGTATGAGCTGCGCTGCCCCCAGCCAGGCTCCGGTTTCGGGGCCGGGGTTCTACCGGGCGCCCTCTGCATGTCAATACCACGCGGCCGCCCTCGCTCCTCGGCGCCGGCCGCGCCCGCCGCGCCGCCGCCGGCGCCCGGCGCCGCGTCCGAGGCGGCCGGCGCCGCGTTCGTCGGTCTGGAGGGCGGGCGGCTGCTGCGCTGCCAGCTGGCGGACGCTGACGAGGCGGCCCTGCGGGAGCAGGCGCGCGCGCTGGCGGGCGGGGAGAGGCAGGAGCCGCGCTGCCCCGTGAGGGAGGCGGGCTATGAGCGGCACGAGGGGGCCGTGACGGGCGTCGCCGCGTCGCCGTTCCAGGTGCAAACGTGGGACGGGACACGCCTGCGATGGCCAGACTGGGCCAAGGGAGGCGCGCAAGCAGGCGCTTTCCCGTCTCCTGCATCCTGGTTGCAGTCAGGGGGTTGGGCAAAGCCCCCATTTGCTTGGCAAGAACACACTCAGCTGAATTTAAACTCATCGCGATTGGTTGTAAACGCTTGTCAGCTTGTCACTCCTTTATTCACCGCTTGTACAGGCTCACGCCGTCCTGTCCTGTGGCACAGACGGCTGCGTGCAGCTCTTCAACTCGATGCGCCTCCGGCCCGCCCTCCGGCTGTACGCGCCGGCCGCGCCGCTGCTGGGCGTCGCGTGGTCGCCCGTGCGGCCGCTGGTTTTCGCGGCCTCGACAGGTGGGCGCGCGCCAGGGGACTGCACTCGCCGGTGTCGCTCGCGGCCTGGCTTGGTCGGGCCCGCCGTGCGTGCGTGCGTGTGCAGGACGCACATGCCAGCAGAGCCTGCTGGGCTGGTCGGCGCCAGTGCTCGAGCTCAACGGCCCGCGTAAAAATACTGGTGGGGGTTGGGGGCGGTTCTCTTCATTCTGCAACAATGATTGCTTTTCACCACCATGCAGGGGACGGCACTGTGCTGTTCTATGACCTGGGGAGGGCGCAGCAGCAGGGCGCGCTGCCGGCGCCGGCGCTGGCGCTCGACGCTCGCGATGGGGGCGGCGGCGGCGGGCGGCCCAGGCGGCGCGCGGCAGCGGCATTCAACCGCGCGGTACCTGCGCTGTTTGCCACTGCTGCAGGCGGGGAGGTCAAGGTGCGAGACTCGAGCGATGGGGCAGCGGCAGCAGCAGCAGCAGCGGTAGCAGCGGTAGCAGCGGCAGCAGCACTAGTGTCAGTTGCCCACATGACCGGGACTGCCCTGGTTCTCAAGGCAACTGCAACAATCGCGGAGATGCAGGCACCCGACTCAACATGTGCCCTTTGCTCACAGTCACACCCGTAACTAGTGGGCATATCATTTCTTGCGCTCGCACCATTCAAATGCAGGTGTGGCGGCTGCCCGAGCAGCTGGCTGGCGGCGGCGACCAGCTGCAGGCGTCAAAGCAGCTGGCACGACTGGTGCAGCTCGGTTAGCCCGCAAGGACAGCACTTTGCAAGAGCGGTGTTCTATGCCAGGATATCCCCTTACCACAGGGCATAGTTGAAATCCTTTTTCACATTTTGCAGGCAAATTGTCAGATGACAGACTGACCAACTGCAAAATCAACAATGGGTTGTGATGTGCCAAGGCAATGGCCTGGGACGTGTCAGCGATGCAAAGAGCGGCACAACTGAAGGTTGCAAAAGTCATGGTGTCGCATGCGCTGAGGCAAACAGCACAAAAAATACAAGAGGTTCAATGGCTTGGAGGTCATTCGACATCGCACACTGACCATCCCGCTACGGCACGGTCAGCTCTCAAACACCCAGCCCTCAAGGCCAGCCGGCATATCAGGCACCCAGACAAAATCGTCGCCGCTACCAGTTCCCTCGGCAGCGCCCCGCCATGCCTCCTCCCTCCCGGCGGCGGCCCCCTCTGGCGGCCCAGTGCCCCCCAGCGACAGCAGCAGGCGGAAGACGCTTTCCAGCGCCATGCTGGCATCGAGTGACATAACCGCCATCATCGCCGCCCGCGCCCGCGCCCGCGCCCGCGCCTCCGCCCCCGCTCCCTGCCCTTCACCAGCCGCACTGCCACTGCCGCCGCCGCCGCCGCTGCCGCCGCCGCCGCCGCTGCCGCCGCCGCCGCCGTCGCCTCCTGAGGCAGGCGACAGCAGCGTCGCCGCCGTGCCCCGCCACATGTGCGCCGCCCAGGCCCAGCAGGTGATGTACGAAAAGTAGGTGCCCCTGTGCGCCGCCACCACCGGCATGAGCGCCAGCTGGCGGCTGGTGGCGCGCGCCCAGGGGGGCGTGGAGGAGAACTCGGCCCAAGTTTGTGCCCAGGTGTCCTGGGTCGCGGCGTCTTCGGGGAACAGCCCCAGCAGCTGCTCGGCCAGCGCCGCGCACACCTTGTCCTGCGGATCGGACCCAGGATGCCTTTGTTTGAATTGTTTGTGGGTTAGTGCAGCTGTTGGGCGGCGCCCTGCTCCGGCCCTCTGCTGGAGCGGAGGGCCGTGGTCCTTGTAAAGAAACTTTACCCTGACATAAATGCGTACAGCACCACACACGCAGGGCCCAGTGTCACGCCATTCCAAGCCATGAAGCCCCAATACGCCCTTCACACCACCCTCCCAAGCCCACGATCCAAGGTACCACCACCCCACCCCGCCCACCTGCACAGCCAAGGGGCTGCCGTACCGCCACCGGTAGTGCCGCGCCAGCGCGGCCGCCAGCTCAGCAGGCGCGGGCTCGCCGGTCTCGCGGTGGCTGCAGATGGTAGCGAGTGCCGCCGGCTCCAATAGGATTCGTTCAAACAAGGCAGAGGGCAGCTCAAGGAGGTCTGGGGCCAGGAAGCGGCCTGACAGGTGCGGGCTGCGGGGCCGCGCCTGCTCCTGCTGCTGCTGCTGCTGCTGCTCTTGCTGCTGCTGCTGCTGTCCCTCACGCTGCTGCCCCTGCCGCTGCTCCTGCTGCTGCTTCTCAAGCTCCTCTTCAAAGCTGCCCCCAGGGCCGACCGGCGGGCCCAGATTGGACGACGACAGCAGCAAGTGGACTGCGTGCCCCAGCTCGTGCCCCAACTCCCACAATGCCGACAGCGATAGCACGCCGTCCGCAGGGGCGGCGGAGCCGTTGGTTGAGCCCGGCGCGCTGCCGCCCTGGGGGCCGCGGGGCACGGAGGATAGTCCGATCGACACCCCGGGTGCGGATGCGGCATGGGCCTGCAGCCAAGACAGCACTCGCGTAGAGCCCGGGCTGCCCGCCGCCGCAGCCGGCCCCACGGCGCCGCCCACGGGGCCTAAATGCGCGATCGCCGCCGCCCATAGCTCGTTGGGTGACAAGTCCCCGTCGCCGCCTGCACCGCACCTGCCGCCGCCTCCACCGCCGCCGCTGCCACTGCTGCGCCCCCGCCGCGCCCAGCGCCACGGCCCGTGCCGCAGCACGCGCGTGCCGTACCCAGCCCCAGGGTCAACATACAGCGTCCCCAGGTGGCCCCTCTGCTCATGCAGCATGGCGACCACCCAGACGCCCGGCCGCCACAGCTCGCCGCCGCCTCCGTCGCCGCCGCCGCCGCCGCCGGCGGGCGGCCGGGGGAGCAGCGCGATGCCGAGCAGGCGCCGCAGGAGGGTGGAGAAGCCGAGGAGGACGGGGCCGAGGTGGAGGTGGGGCGCGAGGGCGGCGAGGGTCGCGGCGTCGGGGGCGCACTCCTGTGGGGGACGCGCCGGGGGTGATCCGCGTCGCGCGGGTCGGTGAGTGGGAGGAACCTGGGTGTGTGTGGCATGTTCAGCGCCCGGTATGGTGAGCGGGCTGCAGCAGCTGGGTGCGTTGCATTTGGGGCTTAACCAGGGGGGAACAGGGTGGATGTGCGTGTGAAAGAGGGCAGTCAACTTAGGCGGATGATGCCGCCCCGCAAGCGCACCACGCCCAGAAAAGCTGCCCCGCAGCTGCCGATCCTGCAAGCTAGCCCCCATACTGCCGCCTTACCGCCTCAAACAGCCGCTCCCAATCCCATGGCTCGAACGGCGGAGCCAGCGCTGGCACTCGCGCCGGCACTGGGTCTTCTTGCCGCACCGCGGCCGCCGTGCCGCCGCCCTTCCGTTCCGCCACTGCCAACCCCGATGCTGAGGCGCCGGGCGCCACCTCATCCGGTAGCCGCTGCGCTCGCGCCAGCAGGCGCTCGACCTGCCGTTCTGCCAGGGGGCGCAGCTTCTCCGCAGCTTCCTGCAGGAACCCCGCGACTTCCACGGGCCCCGGCGCCGCCAGCCGCGCGCAGCAGAGCTCGGGAAAGCTTCCGGCCCCGCAAAGCTGCGCCATGCCGTCGCGGCAGAGCGCGAGGCGCGAGAGCGCGGCGCCGCCGGCGGCGAGCCGCGGGACCAGGCCGGCCTCGTGCGCGGCGCGGCGCGCGGCGGCGCCGGGCGCGCGCGCCAGCAGCGCGGCCGTCGCGGCGCGGGTGAGCACGACCGTGCGAGCCGCCGGCGCATCGTCTGGGGTGCTCCTGCCGCCGCCGGCGCCGCTGCCGCTGCCGTCGCCGTCACTGCCTCCGGCGGCGCTGGCGCTGCTGCTGCTGACAGTGGGGCCCAGGGCGTCCCCAATGTCGGCTACATCCAGCAGCACGCGCGGCGCCAGCGCTGCATGGTGAGGCAATAAGGTCCTGACAGCGTCATGAGGCGTCGAAGGAGCTGCGCAGAGGAGCCCAGCCCGGCCTGCTCTGCTGTGTGTCGGCGTGGCACCTCTACGAAGGGCAGGCTCTGGTCACACGCGGCAGCGCAGCCAGGCCTACGCCACACGGTTTAAATGGCGGCGCGAGCGCGGCGCGCAATGAGATGCCTGGTGCATCGCCCACGCTCGATAGGAAGATCAAAAGCCACTCCGCACCTGGATCCCCCATTAGCTCATCCAACTGCCGCAGCAGCCCCGCCTCCTCGGCCCGCAGGCACGCGAGCCGCTGCTGCGCCACGTCTGGCGCCTCAAGCGCTGCCGCCCAGGCGCCCCCGTCGAGCGCCGCGCCGGCCGTGGCGGGGGCGCCCCCTTCAAGCGCCCGCAGCAGCGCGCCGCAAAGCCGCGCCTGCTGCTGCGTGGCGTCGGCGTCGGCCGCGGGGTGACGCTGCGGGGCCCGCTCTGGGGTGCGGCGGTGCATGGATTGCAGCCGCTTGATGAGGCCCCGGTTACTGATCAGAAAGCCTGTTTGAAGGGGGGGGGCCAAAGTGTCGTAGGACAGTTCGGGCCCATCAATCAAACATGACCCCTGTGGCCGAGTGTCCACCATGCGCGCGTCATGAGCCGGGAGGCCCCTCAAAAGCTCATGCTGCTGCAAGCGCAGCTGTCAACGATCTCGCCACGCCACGTTGATCAGTACAAGCAAATAAGCGGTTTTGGGATGCCGCAAGGAGTCCCAAGGCTGCAGGGTCCGCCGCACCTTGGTATTTGCTGCAGGCGGCCGCCACCTCGGCCCCCGCCGCCCGCCACTCCCCGTCGCTGTGCTGCGCGCTGCAGTGCGCCGCGAGCGCCGACGCATCCCTCAGGAGCACCAGCAGCTCGTCGAGGCAGAGCAGCAGGCGCGCGTCATCATTTGATGCCAGGGAGAGCGCCGACGACAGCGCCTCGGCCGCGGGCCGCCATTGGTGCCGCCACGCCCGCCGGAGGGCGTCGGGTGACGAGAGGCCGGGGACGCCCAAGAGGCCGGGTTGCTGCGCTGGATGCTGCGAGCTGTGAGGGATCCGTTCCAGCACAGCCCGAGGCACTGTGCTGCGGACCGAGCGCACGCTGCGATAGCGGCAGGCGGCCACGCCGCCGCTGCAGGGCCCGACCCTGAGGCTCCGCATACCCTCAGTAACATGCAACTTCCATTTCAAGCGTACGCGTTCCATCCCGCACGAGGCCACGAGTCACTACTGTTGACAAATCGTGTGTTTGATCTGGCGGGCGTCGTCACACGGTGCACTATGATCCCTGATGCTGATTATGTTTGCAGTCATTGTTGCACCGCGAACATCGGATTGTATAGAGCGTGGACAAGTAGCCACCCCTGGTGAAGCATGCAAGGCTCCCAGAGCCTTGCGCGTGGAGCGCGCTTGCACCGCTGTGCAAGAGTATTGAGAGCACCAGTAGTCCAAGGTATGTGCTGCCGTGCAACCGGACTTTGATGAATGCTGTGCTGGCTTTGCCGTCGAACCCCGGCTGGTGTTTCGTGGCCAGCGGTGGCGAACAGCGTTCATCCCGGGGCCTACTGTGTCCTAAGATGCTGCCTGCACGGTTTTGCGCTGCGCGCAGGCCGCACAAGGGCCCCAGTTCCGGGCCGCCTGGGGCAGCGCGGCGGCAACATCGTCGCAGCTGCCGCATCGCCTAGCTGGAGTGAGGAGGACGGCGGCAGCGGCGCCTCCCCGGACCCCTACACAAGCGGCAGCAACAGCGACAGCGACACGGCGTCGGCCAGCGGCGGGGATGGCCTGCTCGGCCTGCCGCTGCTCGTGGCCAGCCGGCTGTCGCACATCAACAAACAATACATTAAGGTCAGGCGTGCGTGATTACATACGTCGGGGCTGGGGCTGGGACGCGGCCGCTAGCAAAAGCACGACAGCAGCCATGGCGATGGCACTCATTGCAGGCGCCCGCGCACCTGCATGGGCAGCAGCTAGCCTCGCTGCGCCATGATCGGGTGATTGACCCCTTCCCCCCCCCCCCCAAAAAAACCCCACTCACCCTACAGATGCGGCGGCGGCGGAAATGGTGGTCGAAACTGGGCGGATACCCCAAGGTGCGGCCAGCCCCGCCGTCCGCATGCCGGCATACATCCAAACCGCGAAATCCCGTCCGCGCCGCGCGCCGCACGCGCGCAGATACAAGCAGCCCGCCGCGCACGAAAAGCACCTGCACGCCGCGGCCCCGCCACCTCGCCCCCTCGGCCGCGCCGCCCCCAGGTCCCCAGCGACAGAATGGACCACCTGCCTGAGCCGGCGATCGAGCTGTGGCACAAGGTCCTGCCCCTCGGCCTCATCTTTTTCGCGGCCAGCTTCAACCTGACGGTGCTGCAGTCCCTCAAGGACTCCATCGTGGTTGTCGCCAGCGGCGCGGAGACGCTGCCGTTTTTGATGTCGCTGTGCGTGCTGCCGATGTCGGTGGCGTTCTTCGTCGCTTATGGGAGCATGGTGAGCGCGCGCGCGCGCGCGTGTGTGTGTGTGTGTGTGTGTACGTACGTGTGTACGTACACGTGTGTACGTACGTGTGTACGTACACGTGTGTGCGTGTGCGTGATGTTGGTGGCATTCTCCTTGGCGTATGGCAGCATGGAGGGTGGAGCAAGATAAGGATAGGATAGGATAGGGTGGGATAGGATTGGGTCGTTGCAGCGCCCCGCGGCCGCCCGCTTTTGGAAGCATCCAGGCTCGTGGCAAGCGGCGGGGGGGCCGGGCGGCGGCAGCCGTGGCGGCTGCTGCTGGCTGTCGCGCGGCTGACGTGGCTGGCGCCCTCACGTGAAGAGCGGCAGTGGTGGCGATCGCTCCCGGCAGCGTGGGCGGCTGGCTGCGCTGCGTGGCCGGGGGGGTGTTGCCCAGTCGGCCGCTGGCGCCGCCGCGGGCGGCTCCGACGCCCGGCGTGGCGGTTGGGGGCCCGGGAGGAGGCACGGCGGCGGGGGCCCGGCCCGAAACACTACGGCAAGGCTTAAAGAGCAGCGGCGCGCAGCGGCCGCACCAACGCGGCGACCCTCTCCCCGCCCAGCCGGGCGGCACCCGTCGGTCCGCTCCCCTTCCAACGCCTGCGCCCCCGCGCCCCCCCCCCCCGGCCGCCCCCAGGTGTCCCGCCTGCCGGAGCGGTCTGTGTTCTACGCCGCCGTTGCGCCCCTCCTCGCCTTCTACGCGCTGTTCGCAGCCGTCATCTACCCCGCCGCGCCCGCCCTGCACCTCGACGCCGCCGCGATGCTGGGCGCGGTTCCCACCGGGCTTCACGGTTTAGTCAAGGTGGTCTCCAACTGGACGTATTCGCTGTTTTTCTGCTTTGCGGAGCTCTGGGGCAGCGTCGTCATCAGCGTGCTGTTCTGGTGGGTGCGGCCCCACGCCAATTGCGGTCCCCACCCCACCCGCGCACGCGGGCGGGACCCTTGCCGCCCCGTCCGCCGGTGGGCCGCACGGGGCGCCGTGGGCGCTGCTGCGGCGCGGCGCGTCGGGGGTCATGCAGCCGTCGTAATCGTAGTGTGTGCGTGTCCGCGCCGCATGCCGAGAACGTCTCTTGCGCTCGGCCGCAAGCACGCATTCGGGCCCGGCCGCCGCCGCTAGCGCCACCAGCGACCAGCAACCCGCGGCCAACACAATCAGGCGAATTTCATTTGATTACCTCTCAATTGCAATCGATTTCAGGTCCCTGGCCAACGAGACTGTGACAGTGGATGAGGCAAAGGCGGTGTACCCCTTTATGGCAATCGGCGCCAACATTGCCCTGGTGTGTGTGTGGCGGAGGTGATGGGCTGGGATTCGGTAGCCCCGTGGGGTGGGGGGCCGCCCGGGAAGAGCATCGAGCCGAGGGGGCTACCCCGGCCGGCGCTGTTGTGGCCTGCGGCGGCGAGCAGCGGCTTCGCCGCAGCGGCCCGCTTGCGTCCCAACTGGAGGCGTGGCAGCCAGGCCACGCCCAGCACGCCGCGAGGCCGGCCGCGCCTGCAGCCCGGCCGCGCCGCAGCTCCCTACCAACTGGCCGCGCAAACGAGCGAGCGACCGACCGACGCCCCCTGTCCTCGCCCTTTCGCCCCCAGGTCGCGGCGGGCTGCTTCATCCGCGCAGTGAACGCGGCCCTGCCCCCGGGCAGCCAGCTGCTCGGCCTGCGGGTCCTGGTCGGGACGGTGCTTGTCATGAGCGCCGGCATGTTTGCAGCCAAGGTGCGATCCCGCGGCTTGCATGATCTCGCGCCGCGATCTGGGGCGACCTGGGGCGACTTGCTTCGACAGTTGGCCTCTGCTCTGCATAGTTTCAGCTCCGGCTCTGCTCGCTCGCTGTCGCTGCCTGGCCTGCCGCTTCTGGAATTCCTACGGACGGTCTAGCTTTGCTGACTAGGCGGTTGGCTGCATCGTTCTGAAACAGCCAGCCTTCCATCTGGCTGCCACCGCGCCCGAGCGCCGCCGCCCCGCCCCTCCTCATTAC
>NW_014012963.1:14737-16923 GCF_000611645.1 Monoraphidium neglectum
CCCCGCCCCTCCTCATTACGCTACCCCCCCACCCCCAGGCCTTTATAGATCGGCGGATCCTGGCGCCCCTGCAGCGCCAGGAGGCCGCCGCCGCGGCGGCCGCGGCCGGCAACGGCGCGGGCAGAAAGGGCAAGAAGAAGAAGCCCAAGGGGTCGTTCGCCGAGAACTTCGCGGTGCTCAAGGGCAGCGCCAAGATCCGCAACCTCGCGCTGCTGGTGATGGGCTACGGCGTGGCGCACAGGTGGGGGCGCGTGATCTGTGATCTGTGATATGTGATCTGGTGGCCTCTGGTGATGCGGGTGCAGATCTGGCGACTGGCAGGGGTCGCGCCGGCCCCCGAGTATACGCACGACGCCACAGCGAGCAAGGCCGTTGGCGACTGGATTGCCACCTCTGGATCTGCTGCCTGCTTTTTGAAAGATCCGGTTTCCTCCGCCCCTTTTCCGTACTGCCGCAGGCTGTTTGAGTTTGCCTGGAAGGGGCAGCTGCGGATTTTGCACCCCACAGTGCAGGGCTACCAGTCTGTGCTGGCGGATGTGTCGACCTACACAGGTGGGCGCATAAGCTGACGCAGACTCGACGTGACGCGGCGGCCTTGTGCCGCCTCAACATCGTGCGGCCCCTAGCACTGTCCCAGCGCCCACACTTTTTGCGCCCGGCCTTCTTTAATCCGCTTCCGCGCCCGCTGCCCTGCCTGGGCCCTGTCGGAGCGGCGCACTCCCAGCCGGCCCAGGGCCCTGGCCTTCCTCCATCCTCGTGGCTGGCTTTCTTGTCGCTTGTGTTGCACCCCACATCATGACCGGTCCTGATTAATCTCCGGCGGCCCGACCCTATCGAGGGTGCTAGTGACGTCACCATATGCCACACACCCCCCCCCCCGCGCAGGCATCCTCACCCTCGTGTCTATGGTCGGCTCCCGCCTCGTCTTCCAAAACCTCGGCTGGGGCGTCGCCGCGTCGGTCACGCCCGCCGTGATGGGCGCGGCCGGCGCCGTCTTCTTTGGCGCGACGCTGCTGGGCGGCGGCGCGCTGGGGGCGCTGCTGCCAGAGCAGGCGGCGGCGGCGATGGTCGGCGTCGGGTCGGCGGCGGGCATCCTCACCCAGGTGCGTGTCTGAGGGGTGGGGGTGGTTGGGAGTTTAGGGCGTGAAGCATACTGGGTTCCGGTTGAGTAATTCACTTGGGAAATCGGGGGTTGCAGGTGGGCGTTGCGAGGGGGGAAGCAATCGAGGCGCAGGTGGGGATGGGCAGGTGGTGCCAGGGTGGAAGCAGGCCGAATTTGGTGATCGTTTTGGGGGTGGGGGAGGGGCGGCGCGCCCTCTTGTGGAAGCCCCTGGGGCGTTTGCCATTCCAAGCCCGGGGGATCTGGCGTGGGCGGGGCTGGAAGCGCGTGCGCGCTGACGCGGGGCGCGCCGAGGCCGCCGTCCCAACCGCCGGGCGGCCGCCCTCGGAGCGCACTCGCTGCCCCGACCGCCGTCAACCCGCGCTCGCGTCCGCCCGAGCGTCGACAAACCACTGTTGGTTCTCTTCTGCCAAGAACTGCCAGGTCTTGCGGGCTCCGCCGCCCCTACCCTGCCTAGCTCCCTCGCATCTGACCACACTCACTTCTACCACCCCTCGCCCGCCGGCCCGCCCGCCCCTCCCCCAACTGCCACTAATCGCTGTCAACTGCCGCCAACCGCCACCAACCGACTCTAATCGTCGCCAACTGCTGCAGGTGTTCGCACGGTCCGCCAAGTACAGCCTGTTTGACCCGGCAAGGGAGATGGTGTACATTGAGATGGACAAGGAGGAGAAGCAGCGCGGCAAGGCAGCGGTCGACCTGGTTGGGAGCCAGATAGGCAAGAGCGGCGCATCATGGATCACCCAGGTGAGAGGGGGTTTGCGGGTTTGGGGCTTTTTCCGTGGATGCGGCCGGCTCGGCCGTCGGGGCCGGGCGATTTGCTGGCGCATCAGACGTGGCACGTCAGATGTGGCACGTGAGCGCTCGCAGGGGCAGGGGGCCGGTCCGTGGGCGGGCGCAGGCGACAGGGGGTGCGGCTGGGACCGGGCAGCGTCCTCAACGGGTGGCCTTGGGAGTACCCGCGGCCAACAGGTGCCGCAGAGGTCAAGGCCTGGGCGGCCCCGCGTTCGCACTTGATTAGCGAAGGCCGCCCGCCACCCGCCGCGAGATGCGCCCGATAAGAGCA
>NW_014012963.1:17173-17718 GCF_000611645.1 Monoraphidium neglectum
GGACTGCCAATCAGCCCCCACCTCTTTGGATTCCCCAGTCCGACCCTCCGGGACCCTCTGAACCTGGCCTGCCCCTCGCTCCCGCCCCTTTGCCTTCCAGGCGTGCCTGCTGCTCTGCGGCTCGATGGCCGGCGCCATGCCCTTCACGGGTGCCGTGTTCATCGTCGTCATTGTGACCTGGATCCGTGCCACCCTCGGACTCCACAAGCAGATGCAGGAGACCGAGAGGCTCCGCCTCGCCGAGGCCGCCGAGGTGGCGCGCGCAGCGCAGCGGGAGCGCGCGGCGGCGGCGGACGCGATCGCACGGCTGTCGCTCGGCCCCAACGGCGGCGGCCACGGTAGCGGCGGCGGCCACGGCGGCCGCGGCAGCCATGGCGGCGGCGGTCACGGCGGCGGCGGCGGCGCCGCGGCGGGGGCCGCGCCGTCGCCGCAGCCGCCTTCGCTCGCGGACGCGCTCTTCAGTGCGGAGAGCGCGCGGCACGGCGGCCTGAACGGCGCCGCCGCCGCGCCCGGCGCCAACCCTGGTGCGCCCGGCGCGGCGGGGG
>NW_014012963.1:18156-23693 GCF_000611645.1 Monoraphidium neglectum
GCGGGGGCGCAGCGGGCGCAGCAGTGAGCGCGGCGGCGACGCCCGGAGCCGAGGCGGCCTGGCGCGCCGTCGCCCCGCAAGCTTGAATCCTTCTCCCGCCCCGGCGCCTTTGCGGCTTGATCAACCCACAGCATTAGGCTCCCTGTCCCCTTAGTCCCCGCGGCAACCCCCGTCTCCTGGCGGCGCCCGCGCAGGGCCGCGGCGAACGGGCCGCCCATCAATCATAGTCAGTATCTAGCACAACACTCTCTCCGCCCTCGGCCCGAGAACGAACCCAACCCCGCGCCGCCGCCCGAGCGGCCGCGCGCCCCCGGCCTGGCGGGCCCGCGCGGCGCGCCGCCATTGCCGCGCCCGACGCGCTGCGATTTGCCGCGCGGGCGGCCGCGCGAGGGCAGCAGTACAAGCGGCGACCGATCGCCCCCTTGCTGCCGCCCAGCGCCCGCGGCCGTCGCGCCATTTCTATTTGTATGAGACAGGCGGCCCCTAGCAGCTGGCGCAACCCCCTCCATCTCATCCGTTGTCAGCTGTGTCGAGCCGGGTTGTTCAACGCGATGCATTTGCAGCGTGACCGGACCCGCAGGAGCAACCGCCGCTGCTGCTGCTGCCGCCGCTGCTGCTGCTGCTGCTGCTGCTGCTGCTGCTGCTGCTAGCGCCCTGCCCAGCAGGCATGTCCAGTCGGCGCGGCTTTCTTTGGCCGCGCTGGCGCCAAAGGCCGGGGCGCGTGCCCCGACCGGCTGTGCAGCCAGGCGCCCCCGGCTCGTGGTGTTGCCGCCGTGTACTATCGCGTCCGCCCCTGGACTTGACGGCGCCCTGCCAAGGGCGCCCCTTTGCGGCCCTTTCAAGGGCCAGGCCCTGTCGCTGCTAGCCGCCCCGCCCCCGCCCAGCCTCTAGGTGCGCGTGCGCCACGGCAGGGGGGCTGTGGGGGCAGCGCGCGGCCCCGAGGGCTGCGCGGTGCATACGCGTTTTTTTAGTGGAGGCGGCAGCGATGTGCGCGTGCGCTCGCAGCACTCCATCCAAGTTGTGAGTGAGCGGCGGTCGCGAGCCCAGCCCGCAGGGCCCGCCCATGGTCAAAGCCGATCGTGTTTGTTCCGGCGTGTCGCTGGGGTATGATAGCCAGGGTGAAGGGGGCATGCACGGGCGCCCCCGCGGGCGCCTGCTGCTCGGCCCCCCGCTGTCATCACGCGCGGCCGTGCGGGCCGCCGTCACGCGCGAGCAAGCCAAGTAGCGGATGGGCCTCGCTCTTTCTATCTTATCAAAGCTCTCAGCTAGTCGAGCTAGGCTCGTTGCTCGGTCGATACGCGTTCGGCGGTCTGATAGTTGAGCCGGCTGGATACCACTTGCCGTGGCATTGCTGCTTTTTGTGGATGATCTCAGCGCCTGCGGTGCACGCCCCTGCCGCAGTGCCTCAATGGCAGGCTTCCGCTCACTGTGTTGAGCACAATCAGCGCGTGATACAACGTGTTACACCTCACATCTGCCCGGCCCTGGAACGAATGCATGCAACAGGGCTTTTGTGGGATTGGTTTGGGTTGGCTGGGAACAGACGCGTGCTGGCTCAGAAGTCCCAGATATCAAGAGAGCAGTCAATGCCTAGCAGCTGACAGGCGCCGTGCGTGCACGCGGAACCAGATCGCCCAGCATCCAGTCTAATTGTGTGCCAATAGAAATGCAACTTTGCTCAATGTTGTCGGCACTCAGGCTGCCCAATTTCCAATGCTTCAAGGTTGCGCAAACTAGAAATCGCAGGTGTGATGAAGCCGCTGTGAAATGTTGCTTTGCACATTAAAACCATTTAATCCTTCTTGTTCTATACAATCTGCGGCCGCGGGTGACCAAGACGGCTCCCGGTACGGACCTCGTTCAGCGGGTGATTCGAGGGTCAACTGCAATTTCCCTGAGCATCTTGGAGGCATGGCGGTTTGATCTCTTCACTTTTATATGACGCGAGCCAGCATCTCAATCAAGCCGAGAGTGCAGCCCTGCAACGCCAACCACGCACAGCATGGCGCTGCACGTGCAGATGCTCCTGGCACTCGCCTTGACCCTGGCCGTGCTCGCCCCTGTGCAGGCCACAGACCCTGGTGCGCCCTACACATGCTAAATCCCATTCACGCTTGCAACCTGCGTGCTCATGCATCAACGCAGTTTGGTGGACCCAAACGCCAGCGCCCACGCACGGCCGCACCTCCGCCAGCGTTCTGCAGCTCGCCCCGCGGCCAGCCTGCCTCCTCTAGCCACTCTCCCTGACCCATCCCCCCCTGGATGGCACCCGACGCCACCCGCCCGTCTTTTCAACTCATCAAGCACCAGCGGGTGGCGGTGTCGTCATTTCAGAGTTCATGGCGTCGCCAGCCAATGGCTCCCTGGCAGCCCCAGGCACCACCAAGCCCACAGACTGGGTCGAGCTCCTCAACACGGGCGCCGCGCCCACCAGCCTCGGCGGCTGGGTGCTCTCAGAGGGCGGGCAGGAGGGCGGCAAGGGCGGCGGAAGGTGGCAGCTACCGCCTGTGGACCTGCCGCCTGGCGGCTACCTCGTGCTGATAGGTGTAGGTGAGCGTGTCTGGGGGTTGGGGGGCCGGGGCAGGGGAGGAGCCGCGGGACCAAACGTCTTTGGGCCGTGTCAGAATTGTGCAGTGCCTCACAGTGGGTGTATGTAGCGCGCCTCTGCACGCGCCGCCAGGGCTCCAGGACCTTTTGTGCCTGAGACAGGCAAATGCATTTTGACTGCATCACGGCCGATCGGCCAGCCCCGTCTGCCTCACCACCGACGGCGCCTGATGGTTCTTGTTGGCTGGCACTTGCCAGCGACCACACATCAACCTTGGACACGGCCACCTTGCCGCACGCACACGCGCTGACGCCCCACCTGGGACCTCTTCACCCCCCGCACAACCCGGCGCGCATTGCCGCCACTGCAAGGCGGCGCGGGCGCAGACAACGCGTCGCAGGTGGAGGAGGGGCCTGGCGGTATCCGGCTGCTGCCGGTCCCGGGCCTCAAGCTGGGGGCCGGAGGCAAGGCTTTGACGCTCAGCCAGCCGGACGGGCGCGTGGCAAGCTCCACTGGGGAGGTCATAAGGTAGGCGGGGGCGTCCGATCCGACCCTCACCTGTCCCTGACAGTTTGAATTTGAACATGGAGGATGCCGTTTTTGCAGCTGCGGAGGGACGGCGCCTGCTGGCAGTACTGCTTGCTGCTTTGCCGCGTGCGTCCACTGGTTGACTGCAAATGCTGCTCGTCCTCACTCTGCCCAAACCGCCCAAACCGCTCGCCGGTCGCAGGCAGCGTCCGGGTGTGTCCTTTGGCCTTCCAGCTGGCGCGGCTCCTGGCAGCCCGCCCACCTTCCTGCAGCTTCCCACCCCCGGCGCCGCCAACAGCCCCGCCAAGCCTGCGGGTCCCTTCATCTTTGAGTGAGTCCAGTCAGGTGCCGGGGGATGCTCGTCCCCCCTCACACTAGCACACAGCCACAGAGAAGTCATGTCAGCGCGCAGTAAAGGCTGGCCGACGCACACCAGGCTCGGCAACCCCTGCAGCTTCCGGGTGTTTGCACCGCCGATGGGGTTGTGCGGAAAGGACTTGCCCGCCGCCAGAGCAGCCTTGTTTGCCGGCCCAAAGCGGTATTGCAAAGCATCCCCTGCCCGCAACTGCAAAGTTTCCCAATCCACGTGTGGATGCGTGGGCGTCAACCCTCGTCACCCCTCCCCATGCTGTCGCCCCGCTGCCACCTTATGTGACCCCTCGCCCCCCCCAAAAGGGTCACTCGCACCCCAGACGGCACGACGCCCCCAGGGCAGCCGCTCGTCGTGTCGGCGCGCGTCGCGCCCAACGGCGCGCCGCCGCAGTCCGTGGAGCTGGTGTGGCGCGTGAACTACGCCCCAGAGCAGAGGGCGCCGATGGCAGCCGCTGCCCAGGCCCCAGGCAAGCAGCGCAGAGATGGGGCTTCCCCAAAGAGAGAGAGCCTTGGGGGAAAGGCGGTTGTGCTGACTTGGTAGTGGCAAACAAGCATCCGTGTGAGCCCTGCCAGATGTTGCATTGGCAGTATTCTGAGATGCACCCTACTGAACACCCTCAAATTCGTCATTCAAGGTTGCGAACAACCCTGACTCCCTCCCTCCTTGTCGTGTGGTCCCTTGCTCGCGCACTCAGCAGCAAACCGCACGGGGTCCGTCTACACGGCAACCATCCCTGCCGCCGCCTTCAAAGCCGGCGGCATGGTCCGATGGGCGGTCGTGGCCACGGCCCCGGGCGGCCTCTCCACGCGCGAGCCCGACCCCCAGGCAAAGGAGGGCGATTACAAAGGCACAGTCATCCCGGGGCCCCTGCCTGTCAACAGCCTGCCCGTGCTGTACTGGTGGGGCTGGAGCTGCATGGAGGGCTGGGATATCGAGTTTGTCCGCAGCCTTATTCATGCATATGTGGTTGCCAGCCTGAAGGTCGGGCTCCAGTTCCTCGGTCTAGGCTTGTGTGTGCACCGCCCCAGTTCCGTATCCTCATCTCATCCCCGGGCCCTGCCTTCAACCAGAGCCCGCCACCCACCGCCCGATTGCCTCACAAACAGCTGCTCCCTTGCGCCGCCCCTCCGACGCGCGGGCGAGCACCGCCGCAGGTTTGCGGAGGACCCCGTGGCGGCGCAGTCCGTGGCGGGCGCCCGCAGCTCCCTGGCGCTCAACGGGTCGTTTTATGATGATGTGGAGGGCCAGCGGCGCGGCGTGACGTCACTCAACTACCCCAAGCCGAAGATGAAGTTCAAGGCCAACAGCGGCAAGCAGTTCGAGTGAGCGCAAGCGGCAAGGGATTAATTGCAGGGATCCGGATGCACTGCGGCTCGCTGTGTGATGGTTTTCTGAATTGCCAGCTGAGGGTCGGCGGCTGGGACGGCCCCATCACTGCGCGCCGCCGGCGCCCGGACGCACGGCATGCAACAAGCGTCACACAGGGGCAACGTGTTTGCACTCCTGTCGAAAGCAGCTCTGGGTGCCTCAGCCTAACGTGTATGTACAAACTTGTCGCCCGCAGCCTGTTCCCGAATGCGCCGCGCATGGGCCAGCTGAAGCTGAACTCGCTGTACTTTGAGCTGGGGGAGCTCAGCTTCATGAAGGAGTACGTTGCGTCAAGGGTGCGGTCAACCTTCTCGTTTGACTTCGTTTGACCATGCATGCATGGATGAAATTTAGGTCTCCTGGACTGCCAGGCTTTGACTGGGGTTTGACTGAGTTGAGCATCGCCCGCTGCCATTCCTCCTCATTCCTGCTCTGACATCGACCCCACACCAACTTTTCATCGGTTTGTTTGCTGTTTGCGTCGTGCGGCAGGTGATGAACGAGGAGGGGCTCATGGCACCGCTGGCGTATCACATTGAGGTGGGGGCAACTTGAACGGCTTGCGCGCTGCTCGACCGCCCCACGCAGCAGGGACTGCTTCCCTTACAGCGAGGGGCGCAGCGCCTTTGCCCATTGGAGCGCCATCTTCCCCAGTTCCTGCAGATGGCCCCGCTGCTGCTCACATGATTGTCACAAACGCTGCCCCACCCCACCCCACCC
>NW_014012962.1:0-14301 GCF_000611645.1 Monoraphidium neglectum
CGTTCGGCGCGGGCACGACGACCGGCGGCGGCTGCGTGTTCCGCGCGGCCGGCGAGGGCGGCCCGGGCGCGTGCCCGCCGCTGCGGCGCGGCAGCACCGTCACGCCCGTGGGCGTGAGCCTGCGGCCCTCCAGCGAGTCCTCCTGGATCGCCGCGCCCCCAGCCGCGGCGCCCGCGCCAGCGCCCGCGCCCGCGGCGCTCGGCTTGTCGGACCTGCCGCCGCGCCGCAAGCGGCCGGTCCACGCGCCCAACTGGCTGAGCGGCGACTTGAGCGGCCTCGCCGCCGCAGCAGCACGGCCGCTGGCGCGGTCCTTGAGCTTCACGTCTTATGAGCTGGGGCAGGTGCTGCGGCGCGTCACAATTGAGTGCGACGCGCCCGCGCCACCGCGCGAGGACGCGCTGGGGGCCGCGGCGCCGCCGCTTTTCGCGCCCCCGCCGCCCCCGCTGCCCGCGGCGCCGTTGCGGGTGCCGGCCCCGCCGCCGCCGCGGCTGCGCGGGCAAGAGCAGCAGCAGTCGGTGCCGGCGGCGTGTGCGGCGCCGGCCTGCGCGCAGCAGCGGCATCATGCGGAGCAGCACGTCGCTGCCTGCAGGCTAGGCCAGGGGCTGCCTTGTGCGCGGCAGGGGGAGCCAGTGGGATGAAAGAAAGGGCGTCAAGCCTGGCCATCAAACGAGCACCTAGCACATGAACTCGAAGACATCAACCATGTCATGTCACCTTTGTTGACTGGGGGAGGCGGCCACCCCAGGCCGCGCGTACCTGTGTGCGCACCCCCTCAATGTTTTCACAGCCGCAGCACCGCGTTTTCATGAACCCGGGCCGCTGATGCCGCCACACCGGTCCGCACCTTCCAAGGCGGCTGTTTGCCAACGACGCTCCGACGTGCGGCAGAGCGCGCTCTGCCGATCAAGGGCCAAGGCTGCCAGTGCCCATGTCCATTATTCTCCTCAACCCAGCCGGCGTGGCGATGATAATGCGTCCTTGCCCTGCGCGTGCGGTTTTGCACGACCTTTGGGCGCAGCCTCAGTGCTGTGGTCAGCGCTGCTCCTGCCTTGGCGCCCCCGCAAACACTCACCGGCGGCGCATGCAGCTGTGCCATGCGCTGGCATGTGCGACCCTAAACAATCGTTGCTGAATAAAGGCCCATTCTGGAGCGTGCGACAATTCTGTTGCGGCTCTCATTGTATGTTTATACTCAGGACACATTTGCGGACCCAGAAACGCATGCTATGCAGGTTCCCTGCTGCAGCAGCTTGCACAACAAGCCCTGTCCCTCGCCTGCCAGGGGCGCACGTACAGCCACTTTTCTTTGCGCCTGAAGCATCGCACCTTGGGCCTGAACAGCCATGCCCCATCACGACCCCATGCATCAGCCATTGCGGGGCTGTTGCCAAGGTGCGCTTTTGGGAGGGCCTCGCACGTAAGCTGTGTGTTGGCGCAACACACAGCTGCAGTGATGCGTCGTTCTTGCCCCTCCTAAAGCTTGCGGGCCCGCGCCTGCTCATGATCTTAGGTACGATATTCATTTCATGCCGGGGGATGCCACGCACAGCAAGCAGCATATGCAGCGTTGACTTTAGGACACTTTTTTGACTTGTGCGATGGTGCTTGTCCTGACGGCATACTGTTGTATGCAAGGGCACAGCCGCTGCATTTTCAACAGGACAACAGCACACCTGAGGCTGCTCAAAACACGTGCCGCACCCACCCACATGATTCTCTGGCTCATGACACACATGCTGTCCCAAATCATCCGTCACCACTCCCTAATCGCACTTTTCTCTGATGTGCGCATGCACATGTGCTGTGAATGCCCGCCGGTGCCAAGCTCTGACCTGAAGGCGTGACCAGCCGGTAGGCGGCACGTGGGCAACATGCTAACTCAGCATGAGTCATCATGGCACAGCTGCATCCAATGTTGCACTGTGCCAGCACCCTCAACATAGTCTCAGGGGTTTTGCGAAGTACTGAATTTCAAGCCACAGGTCATGAAGGCTGGTGCCCGTTTTAGTACAGGCGCCTGCGCCGCAGATATAGGCGGCCGGGGATGCTCCGCCCCTTTTGATTGCAGCTTCTGAAAAAAGGAGCACACCCGCTGCGGCTTTGGATTTGCCAGGTTCATTCAAACCCATTTTCTTGTTACATTCAGTTTAGGACCACAATATCCAGTCAGGTAAAGCACATCATGATTTGTGTTGTTGTGGCGTGCTAATGTGGGTTGCCAAATGATTTTTCGGACGGCGGGGGGGGGGGGGGGGGGGGTAAGAGTTCGCGCTGACACACAGCTTGGATTAGGGGGCGCAAGGGCAGTCCGACAGTCCACTCATGATTGTATGAATTGGCGCCCTGTCTCAGGTCTTAGTGACAATCGGACAGGGCGCTTTTGAAGCCGCCAGCGCACAAAACAAGTTTCACTTGCACACAGCCGGCGCTGACCCTGGGGTGGGTGTGGATACATCGCACAGCGGATCCAATCGTTACGGTACGGGTGCGCCGGGTCCGCCTCATCTGGCGCACTTGGCGCACAATGAATCAGTCACTCACATCACGGAAGCACGTGCGATTTTGGCCGCACATCCGAGCGAAGCGCGTGATCTAAGATCTGGGCTCTTATACGGGAACCCACAAAAAACACTTGTCACAACACCACACAATATCAATTAGTCGTTGTCTGCTGTGAAACTCCTCCGTTCAGAGCTGAGGCTGCGCGGGAAAGCGGGATTCAACGCACAACAGTACCCAGCGAGCCCCAGCGAGCAGAAGAGACACACTATTCTATAGCAACTAACTGAGAGGTGATGGGGTATCCCATCAAGCTAGGGGCGCCGCGGCCGCCGATCCGATGCAATGCGGTGCTGTGCGCTGCGAAGAGTACTCTTCTGGGGTGCGGGCACGTAGGGGGCTTGCAGCGCAAGATCAAGTGCATGGCAGGCAGGCGGTGATACGAAGGCTGCAGCAGCACCTTCTTTGACAAGGCAGCCTCGTGCTGACGTGCAACAAATGGCGCCGCAACCGATGCACCCCGTCTGGCGCAACTCCACATGCAGATGGCGGGCGCAACGGACGGCCTGCGGGAGCAGGGCAACGCGGAGTTCCGCAACGGGGACTTTCTGAAGGCCGCGGCCACCTACACACGCGCGATCAAGGCCAACCCTGGCAGCGGGGTCCTATACAGGTTGGCAGCCGGGGCGAGCCTCCCTCGTGCAGCATGCGCCGCGCTCAGCGCACACGTTGAGGCGGCGGCAGCTTGCCAATGTCGTGCGTGGTTCTTGAACGGGATGGAGTCTGCTGCAGTGCGCGCCAGAAGACGTCTGCCTCCCCTTCACATATGTGTCCGCTTGCATAATAACGCACGCACATCCACAGCAATCGCTCCCTGGCGCTCATGAAGCTGAACAAGCTTTCAAAGGCCCTGAGCGATGCGGAGCAGTGCACCAAGCTGGACCCCGCCAATGCCAAGGGGTGGTTCCGGCGCGCACAGGCGAGCGGACGCACAGGAGAGGGCGGTCAGGGAGAGGCAGGGCAGCCCCTCGTGTTGCCGGCGCGCCTCATGCGCCTGCACTTGGAATGTGTGCGATGGCGCATGTGAATTGTCGCCGTGACGTGAGTAGCTGGTGATATCGAGGCTGAGCCTTTCTAGCCGTGACGGGGCCCCTGACGTTCCTCCACCCGTGTGGCGGCACGCAGATCCTGGAGGCGCAGGGGCACTTGGAGGAGGTGGGCGGGCGGGGACGCGTCGCGCTCGGCCGGCCATATTGTCCGCCCGTGTGTTGGGTCAGATGCAGAACGACGTTTTTTGTTTGCAATGCCGCATCAGTCAGTGACGACAAGCGCTCTGCCCGACACCCCCATTTTGCGGTCAGGCGGTGCAAGTGCTGAAGGAGGGCACTGAGGCGGCGGGCTCTGGGGAGCAGGAGCTGGGGAGGCAGGTCAAGGCCCTAACGCGGAAGCTCAAGGGATGCGGCACCAGCGGCGGGGCCGGCGCGGCAGCGGCGGCAGGCAACGCCAAGGCGACGCCCGGCATCAAAGCAATGGCTGCAACAGGGGTGTGTGAAAACGGCGGCAAGGTGCGGGGGCAATGCTTCTGGCTTGCTCGAGCCAGGCACGGTTTCCGAAAATGCTGGCGGCAGCGGCTGCAGCGCCCGCCTATGAAACGTGCGCCCCAGCTCGTGCCGCGCGCACATGGCTGCAAGCCCATGCCTCTGTGCACCGCAGGCTCCGGCCTCCGCGGCTGAGGCGGCGGCGCTCGCATTTGCGGACAGCTGGATCGCGTACGCACAGGAACAGCTGCGGCAGCACGGCACCGACTTTGCTCCCACAGTCCACTTCATGCCAGGTGACCAGGGGCTTTGGTGGTGGGCCGCGATTGCTAGACCCAGTTGACGCTCGACCACGCAAGCAGGCAGCGCCGTGATATCCGGTCCTCAGCGCACATCACGCCCGTCTCGCCCCTCCACCGCGCCGCATCGCTTGCAGGCTCGGGCTCCAACACGCCGGAGGAGCCGCACGAGGCTGCGAGCGTGCAGGGCAAGGGCGCGTTTGCCGACCCGGCGGCGCTGGCTGACTTTGTCAACTTCCTCCGACGCAAGGGCGAGGAGCTGGCGGCGAGGGCCGTGGTCAGCATCGTGCCCAAGGCTGCGGTCGCCTTCCCGCAGGTGGGCGGCGGGTGCAACAATCTGGGCCCGGATTGATGCGCATTGCGCGGCCTGGCCCTGGGCCGCTGGTTGCGAGCAGGGGCGTGCTGCACGCTGTCATGGCGCCAAGTCCGTTGATGGTATAAGTGCGCATTGCCACAAGCGCAAGTCCAAGGATGACCCCCTGGTTGCCGCTGTTTTTGGTTCGCGCATCGCAGATGTGGCTGCAGCAGCTGTGGCCCTATTCACGGGAGCAGGACGGCGTTTTTCTTCAGCTGCAGGCCGTGGTTCCTGGGCAGGAGGCCAACGCCAAACCTGCTGGCGCCAGCAAGGGCGGAAAGGGCGCCGCTGCACCGGCCGCGGCGCGCCGCAGGGACGCACCCAAGGCGCGCGCAGACCAGGGCGCTTCGCCCGGCAGCACGGAGGCGGCTGTAGACGCGGGCCAGGTTTCACGGCTGTGGTTTGCGCGGCTGGGCGAGGCTGAGGAGGGCGGCAGGTTCCGGGCGCGCGCGCTGCACGAGCTGCCTTGCGACCTGGCATTGCTGCCTAGCCTGCTGCGGTGATGGCCTCATGTGCCGATGATGCGGCACTGTTCGCCTCCTGCTTCCCTTGGTGTGTTCTGACTGTGCTATGTGTTATGGACGCTGGCAAAGGAGCATTCCCCCCGGCAGCTTCCAGGGAGGGGCGGGTGGATGGACGGGCAACCTTCTCACAGGTGCCCTCTGAGCCTTGTGCTGCCATACATTTTGAAGTAACTCCGGGGTGCTCGGCATACGTTGCGGGCTGGCTCAGTGCTCGCGGTGGTGGCGAGTGTGGGCTACAGCTGCCATAGCAAGCTGCTGAAGACAAATGACCGCGCTCAGCACCATGTGCATGATCTTTGTGCAGCATGGATTGTGCGTCCAGCCGCACATGCAAATCTAAAGGAGACTGCATGGAGGGTTTCAGGCGGGTCGCATCAGGACTGGTCTCATGGTCACCGCCGACAGCAGCAGCGGCGTGCGACCCCCCTGGGCCACCATGTAGAATCAGCAGGGCAGACCAGCCCGATGCAACATCTGCAATATGGAAACAAGGTTCCATTACTATTGTTTGGCACCTTCGAGATGCTTGTAACAGCCTACAAAACCGACCGATCCTCGTCACACCCACGGCTCTGCCGCTCCCATTCCGCTCCCGCGAGTACAAAAAAGCCGCACTGCTCATACAAATCATTAGCTTGTCGTAACAAAGAACTCCTACAACCTTCTCACAAGCCTCCACCGTCCACGTACAAGCAGCAAGGTGAGGGTTTCCTCTCTTTGGGCGAGGCCTGCCCAGCTTGAGTGCCTCGATCCTTCAGAAGCATGAGTCGCGCATCTTGAAGGCTCGTAGATTCCGTGCGGCCGCTTGCTACGGCTTACATGGATCTGCGCTAGTCGTCCAAGTTGACCGCACCTCCACCATACGTTTCAACCTCCACTGGCAGCATGGGCAAGAAGACCAAGCCCACGGAGGCTGCGGCCGCGCCCGCCGCTGCCGCCGCGCCTGGCAAGGCACCGAAGCCGGTATGTCTTGTTTGCCACGATGCCGCAACCGCTGTGCACGGGGCTTTTGGTCTGCATGCAGCAGCTGATACAGCGTGCATGGGCACGCTGTCTGGGCAAGTGCGTGAAGGGAGGGTCAACCTGGTGATTGAATGCCCCAACCCCCTCCCCCCGCCACACACACACACACACACACACACACACACACACACACTCGCCTTCCGTGTTGCTGCATGCTTTCGACCCAATCGCAAGCTGCTCATCGTGCCTGCCTTGCATGCACCGCCCTGCACAACCGCCATCGCAGGAGAAGGAGGAGAAGAAGAAGGGCGGCAAGAAGAAGTGAAGAGGCCAATGCATCATGAAACACAATAACTGCTCAAAAACGCACGTCTGACTGTATCACCATCGTGTAACAGCAACAACTCAATCATCTGGTCTTTGACACTGCGTGTGGTGGCCCTGACTGGGATCAGCAGGGCTGGGCAGCACGAGCAGAACTGGTCTGTTCCTGTTACCAGCTGTACGACCTGCACAGTGCCAGCTCATCAGCATCTTGAGCAAAGCGATGCAGTATGGGAGGGTACAGCAGACAGCAGCGTCAGCTGTTTTCAGGTTTTCACAGAAAATACTTGTTGCCAGCTCTGGTGCTTGCTCGCTGGGGCCTGCAATGAATGGTCTAGAAACAGGATGTTTCAGCGAAGCCCACATGTGCGTTGCTGGTGAGCTGGGCTGGGGCCACTCATTGCGCGTGCGACCCTGGCGGAGGAAGCACAACCCAAGCTGCGCTGCTGTTGTCATCAAGTGCCTGTAAAACTTCATAGCTGAGCCCACGCGCACATGGCTGGCTCACCATTGTGGTGGGGTCGGCGTTCCCTCAAGTCCTGACGGCATTCAGGCGCTCCTGCAGTCGTGCCGCCAGCTGCTTTGGCTCCGGCTCAAGTTGCTGGGCTGGGGCCACCACTTGCGCCACGCATGGGCAACTGAGGCATGGAGGCATGAGCAGCTGTCGTGCCCAGCCACCGCCATATGCGAGCTGAACACTCAGCATGCTTGCTCGCATGCAGGAAAGCGGTCTGAACCAGGTGGGTTTGTCGCTACGCCCACACACTGTGTGGGCATGCCTGCCCTGCCTTGACCGCCCTCAACTCTGCCAACCGCGCCCGCCGCAGCGCGCGCACCGGCACGCGCTTGCTGCTGTGTTTGCCGTCCTTTTTGCGTGTTCACGTCGTTGAGATTAAGCTGCCAGATGTCTGCTGCGTTTCCATTGCCCTTGGGTGCGGCACAGTGCACAGGGATCCGTGCAGGAGTTTGCATATGCCAATACGCGCGCGCATTGCATAGGCTGACCCAACTTGGGCCTTCAAAAGCACATGGTATGACTGGAGGGCTGCGGAGGGGCTTTCAAGCTATGATTAGATGAATGGGCAAAGGGCTGCAGGCAAGCAAACTTATCCCAGCCCATCCTTGCTCAAATTTTGAACAGCTGCACTGTAGACGCATGGGTGGAAAAGGGCTTGGATTCAGTGAGCAGGGACGGCGGGGGAATTTACAGCGTGCCACAAGCGCCAGCAGCCAGCAGATGATGCGGATTGGTCCACAAAATCGTGGAATGGCACAGCAGCAACACCGTTGCCACATGCGTGCTCCTCAGCAACCAACAGCGTGGGCTTTCATGAAGGCCGCTGCTGCAGGGCCTGCATCATGCGCTGTGGCGAAGGGCGCAGCCCAGCCAAGCATACAACAGCAGCCTCTGTCCGCTGGCATGCTGACTAGACCTCAGCGACGCCGATCGTCTCCTGGGGTTGAGGGCAAGGTGCACAATTGCCTTGAAGGCTGTTCGGGCCATGGCAACGCGTACAATGCAGGCCAATCACTTGCTGTGCACCTCGAGCGCTGCAGCCGTCGGGCGCCCTATCACTGGCGCCCTCATTAAGGCAGTGGCCAATAGGCTTGTGCCCTTCCAGGCCACGGTGACACCGCCCGATATCCCTCCCTGGGAAAAAAGCCGGGCCCTCACCTGCTCCAGCGTAGCCCCCACCGCGTTGACCTTGCTGATCCACACATCAAGCCGGTCCTTCAGGCCGCCAACCTGGGAGGGGCGACGGCAGGGGCAAGGGTGGAGTGCGAGTGAGCAGGAGCAGCGGCGGGCGCGGCGGCAGCAGCGGCAGTAGCAGCACCAGCACCAGCACCAGCAACACCAGCACCAGCAGCAACAGCAGCACCACCAGCAGCAAGATGCAGCCAAGCACGCAAATGCCTCCCCTTGTGCAGGATCCTGAGGGCAGGGTCCTGAGCACATGACAAACACAATCGAACCCAGCAGGGGCGCAGACGTCCTGCAAGAGGCCCCTCAATCCTTTGCCAGGCACCCGTGCCCTGCTCACCTGCTTGGCTGTAAGCACCCTGCTCTGCACCCAGCTGACGGCCACTGTGCCGTCCACCTGGTCAATGCTGCCCTCTATCAGGTGCAACGACAGCGACTTCATCAGAAGGAACTCGACACCGTCTGGTTTGTAGAGACAGTGTGGATTCCATGAGGGCAGGCATTGCAGGCATCCCAGAGTTTTGGGATGACAAACATGAGGGGTGGAGACAACAACCGAAGAAAAAGTACACGAAGAGTGGGGCTGGTGGCAAGCAGTGGCAAGCGGTCGCCCGTTCGCAGGGGAGGCAGGAGGCCAAGGCCACAAGTAGGAAGAATGCAATGAGCAATGACGCGGGGCCAGCAACATGCACGCCCGCAACGCACCGACAGAGAGTTTGGTCTTGTCTGCGATGGTGGAGAGCGGGATGGCGCGCTGCTCTGGGGGGAGGTCTGAGATGAGGTTGATTAGGCAGCTGATGGTCACCTGTTGGGGAGTGGGGTCCGCGCGCACCGGGGCGGGCGGGTCAGAGCACGAGAAAGCAGCGGTTTTGGGAGGTAGTGTAGCTGCGCCTGGATTGAGAGAAGGCGCTATGTGTGCATGAAGCACGTGCGGCTGTCGCTGCAACGTACCCCCTTGAATCTGAAGCCGCACAAAACACTTCGAATTTGGGGGGGGGCCCTTTGGGGGGAGGGGGGCAAAGGTGCCTGCTGGCGTATCGTCACCTGCACCCCCGCACCTTTTCTCTAAGCCGCCGCTCATTCTCCACCAGTGCAGGCTGCGCATTCAGTGTGGACGCGTACTTGGCGCACAGCGCGTCGTACGCTTGCAGGTCACCTCTGCGAGGGTGAAGCCATGGTGTTTTGAGAGGGGGGGGGGGGTTGGGTTAGACAGGGCGGGAGGTGACGAAGAGCAAAGGCGGAAGAGCAAATGATTGGATGCAACGCCTTGCCGTGCACGACAACGCCGATTTTGCTGGCTGCTGGACTGTCTGTTGGTAGATACGTGCAGCCCAGCTGCGCGCTGGCTGACATGTACTTCCTTGCGTCTCGTCCTTGCCCACAGCCCCTTCCAGCATCCGTGCTCCCCTGCCTAGCTCTCGCAAGACTCCATTTACTATCCCACACCCCTGCCAGTTGCCGCCAATTCCCCTTGTCTTGTGCCCCCGACGGCTCCTGCACCTGTTGAAGACCTCCAGCATTTCCCCCAGCCATGCGTAGCTGCCCTCCTGCAGCACTGTCACGATGGGGTGCATCAGCAGCTGCGCAAAGCCGTAGACGCCCTCGCCCAGCAGCGCTGCCAGCGCAATGTCCACGGCCAGGGGGACTTTGAACTCTGGCAGCAGGCTGTCGCTTGACACAAACGCCAGATACTGCGCAGGGGAAGAGGAAGCAAGCAAGGGTCGGCGGCGGCTTGAGGTGGAGGCAGTGTCAACGCAGGCATGAGCGGACAGGAATGCCGATCGGGCCCACAACCATGCGAACTGTGCTGTCGTGTGGCCCTGCGTGCGTCATGTGCAGCTGAAACTTCTACCGCCACGACCACATCGCCTGGCTGCTCCAGTGTACCATCAGCTCAGCCACGCTCCACGCCCCACGGCCCGCCGCCGGCCCTGTCCTCCGCTGGCCCCGGCCGCCCAGCCACCCCTCATCTGCTGACCTGCATGCTCGAGCGGTAGAACTTGGCATAGTCCTTCTTGAGCTTGAAGTACAGGCTGCTGACAAAGTGCACGCTGGCGCTGACACTGGGGTCGGGCTCGGGCAGCCGCTCCAGCGCCGCCGCGCCCTCCTCGATCGCCGCCTTGCACTCGGCGACCTGCCCCTGCTCAAGCTGCTGCTGCGCAATGTGCATGCTTAGGTACAGCAGCGGCTCTTCGGAGCGCGGCAGCTTCAGCTCGGCAACCTTGTCGGAGGCGCCTTTGAGGAAGGCAACGGCTGCAGCAGGGTCCTTGATGCGCTTGGACGCGCTGACCGCGAGGTGCGCCAAGCGCAGCAGGTTGAGCTTGGCGCCAAAGTCGGCGACGAAGCCGTTGTACAGCTGCACCAGCAGATCGCCCTGGTTGAAGGCGGGCTTTTGATAGAGCTCCTCCAACTTGAGCGTGAGCTGGTGCCATAGCTTGCGCTGGTAGAGGGTGCTGAGATCGGACAGATCATCCGCTAGGTCCGGTTTGTCTATGGCCAGCTGGTCAACAAACTCGAGTGGCTTGGCCATGGTGGGCGAGGCCCGGGACTCTACTGTGCTAGATCGTGATCACGAACGCTCGCGTGAGGTTCGGGGGGCTGAAGAGGGGTGACGGATAGCAACACGTACTGTAGATGGCAAATCAAGGTGCGCAGGTTTGATCAGCAAGTGCAATGTGAATCGAGGGTGGCCTTTGGTGCCGTCTTGAATCCATCCATCCATGTGCAGCTGTACGGTAGCTCAAGCTGCAGTTTTTGCGTCGTCAAGCCCCTGCGTCGCTGTGTGGGCAACTGCAAACGGTAACGGCAAACTAATAATTGCTATGATAATTTGCAACTACTGTGTATAACGCGCTGTTGAATACCATTTGGAGGCCTGGTTTGGCCGACTAGAACGCAGTCATTTGTCCGCATGTACAGTAGTAACAGTTCCACTGTCCTGGCGGACGCATCACTTTGGCAAAGACACGACCAAAGCAGTCAGCCAAATCCAGCGCCACTTTCACATACATGTAAGTATCATCAGAAGGAAAAGTAAAGTGTCGTTTCATGGTTACCAATTGGATAGTTTTGTGCACAAGCCACCCCCTTCATCAACACGAGCTGGACAGTGCGCCGTGGGCGGCATATCAAGCACAGGAAGACGACCAGCAATATTCAAACATTCAAAGCAGCCAACTGGTCGGCTATGTGCCTGCACTGTACGCCAAGGATCCAAGGGTTGGGAATTGTACAGGGCGCTAGCCAAGGGCCGCATTTGCAGGCCTGGTAACGGGTGGTGCAGCAAGGCACCAATTGTGGTTCGGAAGCTTAGGCACAATCAAGCGTACAATTGCTGACCTTTCATGCCCGCCAGACCAAAGTGTGTCCATCTTGCAGAACCCTCGTCGCGTTGAATGCGCAAAACATCATGGCGTGGGGGACGTATTGCTGCCAGCATGACAGCACGGCGCTGAGCAAAGCAAAGACACCATGCCTTGGCACGATCCGCCAGAACGCACAGCAGGCTTACAAGGGTTGCGTCACATGTGCTTAGTCATCAGAACTGCCAGAGTTGGAACTGATGCTGTCGCGGTTGTTCACTGCTGGCCCATCGGCGTGGCCAGCGGACGCACGCCTAGGGGTGGTCGGACTGTCAGGTGGGCTGTTACCTGCTCTCCCTGAGCCGCCAGCGCGGTCGGAACGCGAAGATGCGGGGCCGCCGGGGCCGCCAACATCAGTGCCAGCACCAGGGCTGGCGGTCAAGTCATTCCTAGCGCCTGCGGCGGCGGTGCTTGCACCACTGCCGCTGGGGCTGCCGGTGGCACCACCGCTGGCCGCGGAGGTCGGTGTCGCGTCAGTGCCGCTACCCGCGTTCACGGACGCAACTCCCGCATCACTGGCGACTCCTGCACTGGCAGCGCCGCCATCGCCGCCGGCGCCGCTATCGCCGCCGGCTCCGCTATCTGGAGAGCTTGTGGCAGCACTGCCCGTCCCCGCAGGTGAGCCCGTGCCAGCAGCACCGCCGCTGGCGCCAGTGTCAGCAGCAGCCGCACCACCACCAGCAGCCCCAGCGCCAGAGCCCGCGACAGCGGCGGGAGATGAGGCCGCAAGGAGGAGGGGGTGCTGGAGCAGGAACTGATGGAACAGGGTGTTGAGACGGCGGGCAGGGGTGCCCGAAACCTGGATACGGGTTGACGGGGACGGATGCACGTGTCGACGCCATATAAGCAAGCTTCACGCCCCGCAGAGTGCATAACTTCGCCTGCCGCTGCCGCGTGACAGCAGCAACCTGCTATGAGAGTGTGCAGCGGCTGGCTGCTGTGCATGCAGGCGGGCAACACGGCTGAATGTGACAAGGAGACAGCAGGCAGCGCAGCCCACAGAGCTGTGCGTCAAGTTTTTTGGCCACCTGCTTTCAGGCCAGCTCTGAATGCGGCTGGAAGTTGCGACGCAGCTGTCAGCGGCTCTGCGGGCTGCCAGCACAAAGTAGCAACGCACCTGGACAGGGCCGGCCCTACCAACCTGCAGCAGCTTGCAGGGGGACGCCTGTCAAAGGCCGTTGCAGGCAGGGACAAAGGTGGGGCTCGTGAGAAGGCGCGCGTCGGTGAGGACCTGTCTGGTCACCGTGATGGGACTGCCAGGACGCCGCACCTGCAGGGTAGGCCCTGCCAGTGCAGTGCAGGCACCTGTAAGTATACATGCAGCAGCCACGGCAAGGAGACAGCGGGAAACGCAATGCACCAAGCAGCTCAGAGGCCACCACTGAAGGCGCGTGCTCTGCTCTAATGTCGAGACCCGCGAGCCGCCCATCGGCAGCTAGAGCTTGCCCCCAGTGTCAGATGACGTCACTCTGTACAACATCTTGATGCCTCACTGTTGCGAATCCAGCGCACAGGAGCGTGGCCAATATGGCCACCTGAGTGGTCTTGAGGGACCTCATTTTGGGCAAGGTCGCCTGTCAAATTCGCGTGGCAGCCTGATGAGAATGACGAGAAGTCTAACGCAGCTGAACAATTGACAAAAAGAAGCATTGTTGAACAACACTATCAGCAGTGCAGTTGTCTATGTACAGACCGCTAGCGACGCAGTGCTGCATCATGGTGATGTGGCATGCATGGCAATCCTCGGACGCGCAGGTCAACCTCGGGACTGTTGATCTCAACAAGGGCACGTGCCAACTGCCGCCTTGACCCGCCGCAAATACCGCCAGCAATGTTATAAGTGTCATAAGCATCAAGACAATTTTTCTCTCCAATTCTCGCCCATGAGGCCCTGCGCACAGACTGTGCGTCAAGCGCAGCTTGATCAGCTAGTGGTGCATGCGTAATGAGCTGCTGTACGTGTCGCTGTAGACCGCCAGCATGGGCGCAAGCACAAACCCACTGCTGACAGCTGGCAGATTCCAGCAATGCAGGTAGCAGCTCAGGTCCACAAGGTGCCGGCGCGGACTGCTTCACAAAGTCAAAATCAACTGATCCGTTGCCTGGCAAGAGCTTCCCTGTTACAAAACACACATGGATCGGCCTGCAGTCAGCGAGCTTGTTGGCAGCAGCTAATGTTCCTGAGTGTTGTGGTAGATATGTATGTGTCGTCTCGCATACGGAAGGTGTCAAATTCTTGCATGGGGTGGCATGCGTTTTGCCATGTTTTTGTGCGCCCTGTGCAATTTAGGGTCAACAAAGGTCCGGCCACGGCTGCGTGCATGTGCGCACACGAGCTGTGGTGGGGGCAGCATGGTACCCGCCCAACAAAGGCGCATCGTAGGAATGGCGCAGCAGCCGGGCAGCATTTGGCAAAATCAACTTTGCCAACGCATCCTCCACGGTCCCACGCAGCGTGCGGTGCCCCCACGACAACATCAAGGGGCTCACGATGTCGCAGCCGATGGGTGTGCTGAGTACACGCATGTTTGGGCACATTAGAAGGTGTCCACGCAGATCATCCACGCCACGCGCTCCTGTCATTGGTGTATTCACCACGAGTGGGACATGACCCGCCTGTGCAGTTGGTGACAACACAGCAGTCAAGGGCGCTCGTTGCTGACGCCGCCGTCGGGGCCAGTAGGGCCCGGGTTGGTGGCAGGTATGTACGCAGGACCCGCCGCTGGCTCGGCGGG